>NC_068362.1:39976340-40008840 GCF_020536995.1 Dreissena polymorpha | reverse complement strand
GTAATCATGAACAATTTCGACTTCAAAAACCGTATAATCTTTCGCTCGGCTATTTTGTGCATTGAATTCGGATGATACTCTGTTTTATAATGATCTATATTAAATATAATTGATTAATAGAGTTTGCTGCTTAAGGTATAATTAATTAATTAGCAATGAATAAATAATATTGAAAAACATGATACAATTTAATTAACAATTTATAGACTATCATACAGTACTTGACCAATTCTATTTGTCGCTTAAAATATGTATTACACATTCAGTCAAAAAGTGTTAAGAGTTGCTATGGAAACTGTATCGATTGTATTACCGCATTCAGATAAGAATGGGGTCTGTATGTGGGTCTGTTTAATTGCCACACTTTATTGCAATTCATAAAAACATTGATAAATGCATCGGTATATCTACTGTAGACAAACTCTGTTATCCTAACATATTAGTCACACTACCTGTGATCATGAACACATAAACAATGCAATATAAATGAAATTAAATAATAACAAATGGTGTAATCCTTTTTCGTGGTGCTTGTTATTAAAAGAGCAGCAAACACTTTTAAATATCATTTTTAATTTTCGTCAATCAATAGCATGCATTTAGGTGTGAAGTTTATCCGAATATGTAAGCACAAACATATATATGTTTGTTTTAGATTTTTTGAAAGCAGCAGAAGAACAAAGCTGTAGCAGTTGTCTGATTATGCTAAAATAGTTGTGATTGCTGTTGTTACATTAATGGTACTATTAGTTTGCATTTCCCCATGAGGTATTCCAGTTTCACAATATATTGGCATACATTACACTATCTTGTATTATTATATTTTTAATAAGCTGACTGAATAGTGGCATTGCAAGATTTTAATTATGAGTAAATAAAACAATTTTCTTAATGTATTTTTATTGTTATTCATATTATCATTTATCTTTAAGAGGAATTCAAGTTGTGTCAATTTTATTTTTTATTTTACTTATGGTTCAAACAATTTAATATCAACTGTTTGTAATATATATATTGATTATTCAAAGATTCCGAACACTTAAAAATATGATTTTCGTGTCCGAAAATTAAGATACGAAAAATATTCGAAAAACAAACAAATGACTCACCAGTGACCAGATGTAGACAATTCCCAAATATAGTAGGGTATTAGGCCAATGAAAGAATGTTTGCACCTCTTGGAAGGTTTAGTATCGAAAACAAACAAAATGTTTCAGATATATAAAGTCATAAAGATGTATCTAAAACCAGCTCATATAACAAGTATGCACGGTTCGTAATACTCACTCATTTATCGCCATTCACCCACACCGAACCCATCTAATTGTCTTTATTGGATATGCAGTTATTAGATGATTAGTGTGTGTGAATACCCTGTTGCAAATATATCGCACTTGGCAGTATGGAGATGAAATAAGCATACAGTTCAAATTACATTTCATTGCTGACCGAAACATGTTCAAATGATAATTTTAAAAATAATGTTGTGAATTTTACATTATACTTCTTTATATTGAATTGCACAACAGTTTGATTTGTGCTGCATGGACGCAGTAACGTGTATCCCCGTACACATATTCGCTGTTGTTATATTTTCAACCTTCAAAGGCTGGTAGCATACTGTTATTTTTATTACTTTTAGAAACCTTGTTTAAGACTTTTCTTTTACTTAGAATATTATACATTCTCTGCATGTATTATGTAAACGTGTATGTTCATCCATTGAAGTAATTCTGCATTTTACAGACCATTATCTGACAAGCTGCCGTTGACCCTTTGATATATGATGAATTGGCAATGTGTATTAATGTTACTTCAAGATTGGTGGTTACGCCAAATTATAAAACTATGAACAAATTGATAACAAATAAACCATAGGTTGTTCTCTCCCCAATGAGAATTCCGATTGCACGTACTATTAATTTGCCGTTCAATTAGATACATTTTTTGTCTAAGCCTACAGTAAAAATTAGTTTACTTCGAGCATCTCGTATTGGATATACTATACAACAAGATTCTAATTCGCATCATAATCTGGCTCTATGTAATCGGTATATTACAAGAAAAAGTGAAACTCCAGGAAGTATTTATGTTACCAGTTTTTAAATAGGTCCTCTTTTATTCTATCGTCTGTTATTAACCGCAGAATTTAAGTTAACATTAAATCCGTTGTCTCATGAAATTCTACGCAAGTAGTGTATGTCTTACTTGAAATGTACCCTTGAGCGGTGCGCAATACGTTGGACAGACTGGTAGATCATTTAACACACGTTTTAATGAACATTTTTATAAAAAAAATATTACAACTTACTTTACCTACACTTTAATAAAACGGGTCTCATAGCGTAACAAACATTTCTATTCAAACTGTGGAACAACTTATTTTTGATAATATAACTTCAAATCAGTATCAATAAAAAGCAATGTGCGTGTCGGAATTTGAATGGATTGAACGTTTACAAACAGCTTATCCACTTGAATTAAATGATAATATATTAATTGTTGGAACTATTTCTAAAAATATATTGATCATTTAATTTTCTCTTGTCAGTAAACGTTTAAGAAATAAACGTTCACACGGCATAAGGAAAAATTGTAGCCGTAAGGCGTTTATGTAAACGATTACTTTTTTAAAGGCTCTATAATGGTGAAAATACGTAATTATTTACAGATTTTTAATATTTTTTTCATATTTTATTTATAAAGGTAATAAAAAATCAATATATTTATGCTATTAGACATAATAATAATAAAATGAGCAATACTACTTGTTTTGATCTCAAAATAGTGTCCTCCAAGTCAATTGTGTTTACAAACAATCAGTTATTTATATCGCTGTTTACTCGCGAAAGAGAAAGTGAAAGTGAGACAGGTCACCAAAAATATAACGATGACTTTTAACGTTTTCCGGTATCACTCACAGAGTAGGTCTTTTCTAAATGGTTAAAACGTTTGTAGTGATCTAATAAGTTATTTTCTGCTGGTAAAAAGTTGTTAAAATAGAATTAAAATAGAATTTTCTTTCGGCTATTTTTAGCATATGTCAACGCTCTAAGGCTACACATCACGTTAGTTGCAAAAATGTAAACATTTCTTCCAATTATGAAACGGGTTTATCTTCCATAATTCTTGACAACGTTGTACCTAAACTGTGTTATTAGCAGTTTTTATGCAAGAGTAACTGAAATCCGGTAAAAATTAGACCAGTTGATATGCATAATAATTGGATTTGTGACCTTTATAGCTAGAACATACAGAGGAAAGCGAATGCCAGCAGTCAAAGAAGCCCACGTGCGGAGAGCTTTAGGAAGCGTATGTAACAATATTATGTTGTTTTAAGAAAGGCAGCTAGAGAATATGGTTTATAAAATGGATTTGTATACACTGAGTTTCAGGGGAAATGTGTAGACACATGACTATTATCTCGCACGCGCCGTCTAGTGGACATCAATATACAACAGTTAAATATTCGATAGGTCCTTGGTTTTAAATCAGATAACATTTGCTTTAGATTTCACAACTGCTTGTAAAACATTTATGCGGAAAAAGCAAGTGCTATTTTCAATAAACATTCATTGTGGTGCAAAATAAAGCGCAGCTGTGACAAGGATCCGGGAATTAGAAAAGCGCCTGAGATGCAGCTGCACATTAACCTTTATATGAAAAAGTATGCATTACATGTAGATTTTATACAAGCACAATATCAGGATCGATACGATTATGACCAAACATTTGACTGTCAGAAATATATGTCCAAAGTAATGAATATTTAAACCGACTTCAATAAGTTAAAGTACATTTTTTGATTTAATAGAACCTTTTATCCAATTTGCTTATTTAGCCTCTGATATACGTTTTCTGGTTATTTTACCGCTTCTTATATGATAAAACAGTAAATTTAGATTTTAAAAGCATTGATGTCTTAAATGCCCAAACGTTCTTACTAGCGCAAGACACTGAAAGAAATCACCATTGTGGTTAAAGGAACTATCTATACGTCGGTATAATAATACCAAAAAACGGTAAATGGTCATTAGCTTGGAACGTATTTGATGAATTTTGTGCTAAGACTTTATGCACAATTATCCAGAGTATAGGCTAGAAATGATTAGTTTTATTAGCTCATCTATATTGTTTTCTTAAATTATGAGCTATTGTCATCACCTCGGCGTCGGCGTCGGCGTCCAGTTAAGTTTTGCGTTTAGGTCCACTTTTCTCATAAAGTATCAATGCTATTGCATTCAAACTTGGTACACTTACTTACTATCATGAGGGGACTGGGCATGCAAAGTAAGATAACTCTGGCATGCATTTTGACAGAATTATGTGCCCTTTTTTATACTTAAAAATTAGAAAATTTTGGTTAAGTTTTGTGTTTAGGTCCATTTTATTCCTTAAGTATCAAAGCTATTGCTTTTATACTTGCAAAACTTACTAACTATCATTAGGGGACTGTGCAAGCAAAGTTATGTAACACTGACTGGCATTTTGACAGAATTATGTCCCCTTTTTATACTTAGGAAATTGAAATTTTTGGTTAAGTTTTGTGTTTAGGTCCATTTTATCTTTAAGTATCAAAGATATTGCTTTCATACTTGCAACACTTACTAACTATCATATTGGGACTGTGCAGGCAAAGTAATGTAACTCTGTCTGTCATTTTGACATAATTATGTGCCCTTTTTATACTTAGAAAATTGAAAATTTGGTTAAGTTTTGTGTTTAGGGCCACTTTATATCTAAAGTATCAAAGCTATTGCTTTCATACTTGCAACACTTACTAACGGGTGGTGCGGTGGTCGAGTGGTTACATTCTGGTCTACCATTCCAGAGGTCCCCGGTTCAAATCCCGGCCGGGGCACTGGAAATTTCAGAAATGCTTCAAGTGTTTCCCACCCAACTAGAGATGTACTGGTATGAAACCCAGGTAATTCTCGCGTGTATCGGTGCTATACACTGAGCACGTAAAAGAACCAAGGTATCTATTCGCAAAGAGCTAGGGTATCGCACCCGGATTCCTTGTATCCCAATACTGTCTCTTCTGCTTGCTGTCTCTTCAGCAAAACCAAAGGACCCCATTGGAAATAAGTGCTTGCACTTTCATGGGTTATCCTTGACCGCAAGGTCAAAATAAATACATACAAAATACATACATACATACATACAACTATCATAAGGGGACTGTGCAGGCAAAGTTATGTAACTCTGACTGGCATTTTGACGGAAATATGGGCCCTTAATGCTTAGAAAATTGAAAAATTGGTTAATTTTTGTCCATTTTACCCCTAAAGTATCTTAGATTTTGCTTTCATACTTGGAACACTCGCAACCTGTCATAAGGGGACAGTAAAGGACAAGTTGCATAACTCTGGTTGTCATTTTTACGGATTTATGGCCTTTTTTCACTTAGTAACTTAGTAACTTTGAATATATGGTTACATTTTGTGTTTAGATTCACTTTACTTCTAAAGTATCAAGGCTATTGCTTTCAAACTTCAAATACTTTCATGCTATCATGAGGGTACTGTACCTGGCAAGTTGAATTTGACCTTGACCTTCGAATGATCTTGACTCTCAAGGTCAAATTATTAAATTTTGATAAAATTGCCATAAATCCTTTATTGATGATAAGATAAGATTAAAAAACACAAATACTTTTTTGTATTATTTTATTTTTGAAATACTGATTAACCATCCCGCCCAAGAATCCCCCCCCCCCAAAAAAAAAAATCACAATTGCATTTTTTGTATTTTTGGAAGAAAATGTAATAAATGACCACACCCCCACACTATACACCCTCTCCACTCCACCCTCCTTCCTTTGTGATTGAAATTGAGATAGGTCCCTTAACCTTTAAAAAGAAAAATAGATAATTGGTCTGCACCCGCAAGGCGGTGCTCTTGTTTAACGTCGCCCTATGCTTTATAAATAAACTTCCGTCCTAGGTGACATTCGTTTTAAATCTATAGGAATCCATATTGATATTACTAATCAGTATTACTTGGTACTGACTTAATCTCTCTCTCCGACTTAAATTAATTGAAACATTTTAACGGCATAACACTGTCTTTATAATCATGAATGTATCTTGCTTGTGAAGCATTCCTTTATTTGTATATATAAACAAATCTGCGTTCACATGTTATATGTATTCATTTGAGTTCTCTTTTCTCATTTCATAGATGTATTATGTTTTGTAGCACTGTAATAAATGTTTAACGTTTTAACTATGCTGCGTTCGGTAACATTATAAACATTGCGACCATAATAATCATATTATTGTTGGACAGGAATTTTTCGCGGAACTGCTTGAATGTTTTCCAAGTATATAATATAAAGAAAAACAGAAATTGTAGTACCGCAACGTTTTCCCATCTGTCATATGGTTTCAGTGCATCAGTTAAAATAACAACACATGCGTAGATGTTCTACTGTTTTCGAGAATAACTCTTATACATCTACCGTTCAACTATGGAAGTGTTAGATACAATAAAAAAATAATACGTACATGTATATGTATGCCTAACATAACGGTTATTTATCCTTCAGAATAATGGAAACAAGCGCATTGTGACATCAGCGGCTCTTGACAAGGCTCTTAGTGACATTGGTGTCAATGAAGAAACGATTCAATTGAGAAGGACAACGCTGCTTTATATTGAAGCTGTAATCACCATCAAACAACGAGGACAGTTCGCAGATAATTATGTATATTGTTTTGGAAGCCAAACCGAAGGTTCTACGACAATAGGAATGAACTCAGATTTTGATATGCTTGAGTGCTTCTTTAACTTTCCGGTAATTCATAACATTGCGGACAGGCAGTTTGAGCTACAGCAGCTTTTAGTGGTTATGGACATGTCAACCCCGCCTCAGTGTTGCTGTCTGCAATGGCTCTTGCCTGTTTATTCTATATCTTTGCTGGATGATTTGTTACCGTATTGTCATATTGATGCTCAAGGGCGGGTTTTCCTGAAAAACAATGGGATGAACATGAAAAAACAACAGTACTTCAAAAAAAGGGGTGTTGACCTTATCCAACACGGTCCTTCGCTTACCAGCAGCGGTTCCCTAGATTGGGTCAAGGCTTTCCACTGTGCAAAACTGCCAGAAGATTGTCAATATATTTTCAGAAGGCCAAAGCCCGGACATTGGCCTGGACAAGAATTGTTGACACAACTAAAGGATAGCGGGGTTTTCCTTGTTTCGACTGCCCACGTTGAGAACACAACAAACTGGGACCCTCAACAACGCCTAGGAACATTAACAGTACGAACTTTCGATAACTCACATGAGCGTTATTGGAGGTTATCTACCAATTTGATGGAGAGGCTTTTAATGTTCGACCTCACAATGACGCAAATGAAAGTGTACGTAATCATGAAAAAAATCAGAAAAGAGTTTTTCAAGCCGCTCGTTGGCGACCGTTTAAGCACGTTTCACTTGAAAACCACGTTGCTGTATTGCGTGGAAATGTCACCTCCATGCATCTGGGAAGATGCAAATCTTATCCAATGTTTAACATTTTGTTTGACAACATTAAGGCGGTGGTTAAAAGTGCGGTATTGCCCTCACTTTACGACGGTAAATGTGAATTTATTTGCAGGTAAACTGCAATGCAATGAGTTTCCGTCTATGATAGAATAATTCACGGATATTATCCGTAACGATGTGTCTTGTTTGTATAATGTTAAAATGGACAACCTTGGTAACCGTATATTATCGATTTCCACAGAGAGTATAAATGGACTCCCTTTCGAAGAACTGGATATCGTTGTTGCCAGCAATATGTTTACTTTAATGATCTTTTTCTCATGCGAATTATTGTGCACATTGGGTACGCATGAAGAAGTAGAAACATCAAAACTAATAAACGACCATGCGCGGCACATTCAAACGTTAGAGACCATTTATATAACCAGCACGGGATACATTCGTTCAGCAGTCTCTATTAAATTACCATTTCATTATTCCATGCAGGCTATAATGAAAGCGTCGCTCTGTATTGGTGAAAATCAAACATTACCGCAGGAGATTTTCACTTTGTTTGAAAAGTCTCTGATGTCCGACGTGACATCAAGTCGCCTTAAGTTTGCGTCGATATATTTCTCAGCATGGCGTTTTGAAGAGGCTGCTGCTATTCTTAATCAGGTAGATGCACTCGTTTCTAACAAAGTAATATGTTTTAGCCCTTGCTTAGATTTCTTAAAACATAAGTTTGATTTAGAGCTTCTGCGACGCCGAAAAGAGTTCCTACACATGTTGCAAAACGAGGTTGCTTTGAGCACAATTTTTAGCAGACACGAAATCAATTGTGTTCCTGGGCAGCTTGTCGCTGAGTTCTACAGAACGGTAACGGTGGAGGATAAAGCGTGCCGTGGTGCACTAAACAGTTCCTGTATGGAGTGGATGGGCCTTGCAGTGGTTGATTCATTGCCATACATGTATTACCTACAGTACTTAATATTTCGAACTACTGGATTAATCAGCGACAAAGACATTGCGTTTAAGAATCTCCAGACTGTTATTTTTCCAGAGGCCTAAACTATCATATCGAAACCTCATTAAATATGATAGGACATTGTTTCGAGCTGGAAGGCGAGTTAAAATTAGCTTGGCGTGTCTATAAGATTTCAGTGGATCTTCGACCGCAGAATAACGCCGCTTACTGGCACATGTTTAGGATGATTGGAGGGCTTATTTATGGGGTTAAAATGTTATCTTGGTGACATTCTGGTACTCAGGGTGCAAATATGCATGACAACGGAAGAAAATTCGAATATGAATAAGAATGCCTATTAGCAGTTGTTATCATTTTATTTTTTGCGCTGTGGTGTTGTTTGTTCTTTCCTGTATTTCTGCTGATAGATTTCGTAATCGCCTTAAATGTATATTTGAGGAGCTTGTTGAATGTTGATGAGAGATTTTTTTCATTGTGATGTCTATTTATTGTACATTTTCAGCTTGTCTCATGATTGTAGCGTGGATGCAGGTGAACATATTCCTGTTCATATCTACCATGTTGTTGTATTTCAATTTTCAGAAAGTATTATCGAAAGAGACACAATATTTTAATTACGTAGACCTTGTTTACGAATATTCTTATATATTGAATATGCTTTTATATTTGTATGTACAGTGCTAACTTTTTAGATCAGTCATGGTCACTTTTGTTAGATATATTAGGCCTAAGGGTCTTTTTAATATTGTTTAACATGTCAAGTGGGTACAAGAGGCATTTGTATTGGTGCTAGCAATACTCATATTGCTTATAAGGGTTAAGAACTGTAAAACAACATGTATTTTTCTTCTTTCTTTGCTCATGTTCGTTTGCCGTGGTTTTCTGAATCAAAAATCAAATTATCAAAGAATCAACGAAAAATGTACCAAACAATTATTCTCCAACATTCCGAATTGCCTCCAACTTGTTTCCCTTTTTTTCATAACCATTAAATTACAAAAGCATTCGTATGTTCCTAAATATTGATAAAGCAAGACGTATTTGGTATATATTTATTCATAAATCGTTTAATATGACCTAATGATAGTGAATGATATTAAACAGGTAGGATAAAGAAAGATTGCAAGGCTACCAACGATGGCACAAATAAATAGTTCATAACCATACTGCAGTTGGAAACTGGAGATGTTGCGAAAACGTATGAAACATATGGTGTGTTTTTATTCATGTAACTATAATAAACTGCTTACAACTATAAAGAGCATGTAGTAGATCATTTGTAAACAAACAACAATTAATTTAATTTCATATAATTTCTTTTAAATTTGAATAACAATTTTATTATCTCAATATGTACTTATTTTTTATACGTTTTTTAATATAAATAATGAATTTTGGTTATCGATGCTCTTTTCAACCAAATTAAGATGTTAAAAAGTTTATATTTGTCGGCGCCGTTTTCGTTCACGCAATATCGCTTACAACAAAACGTGTACGTATCGTGAAACTACATTATTACTTTTGCAATTATTCTTTTTTTTCTTGTTGAAAGGATAGTGTATGTTACCTAATTATGATCATGAAATATCGTTTATACATTTGGCTCATAGAATTAAAGTTTGAATTAAGGTTAAAAAGGCACAGTTCATTTTGTTTTCAAAGTTCTGGTTATGAACATCGATAAATATCATACGAATCAAAAAGAATCTATAAACAAAAAACATCAACAACAAGCAAAGACGAAAACATTTTAAGTATTTGGTATATACAAGGCCTCTGCGCGAAATCTTACGCATACACAAAACACGTATTTATATATGTTCAGCACTAAATGATTGCACAAATTTGATGCAGTTTATTCATATCAGTACAAATAAACGGAAACACTGCTTTCTGATCCGATGTTCCTTCATAAAGTTGGATGATATAAAAGTATAAGTGTTAGGAATCAATTTTATTTAAGCCGATCGCTTGAAAAACCTTCAAAACATTAACAAAAGCCTTATACCAATTGAATCATTTTTGAAGGACATGTAAATAAGATATTTTAAATTATATTTTATCGATTGTATAGGGAATAGGTATTCGATTTGTCACATACTGCAAATTACTTATATTTTAAGCGCATCGAAGTACGCAACTTACAAATATTTCAATAAATGGTACATAATTCGTTATTAAAACCTGTCCCATACGGTATTGTTGGCATCGTTGATGACGTTTTTTTACACTATATTATTCATTCTGATGAGCTAACACGACGTTAACTGATGAAGATTTCTACAACAACAACATGAGTCTCCATTTCCGGTCGAATAGCGACCCGCTTACAAAATTGACGACCGTGTCCCTTACAAATGTACATGTTGTTAGTGCTGTTGCGTTTAAGTTCCTTCGGCAGTTGCAAACAAAATGGTCAAACGATTTGCAATTGAAGCAACTTCTAGTGTGAGGATAAATTTACTCGATGTTCTGCCATTTTATCTTGTGAACCAAAAAAACGGTTTTAGGCTTTTCAAGAAACCCATGAAGCTGTTTTTATTATGTATGGACCCGGTGTGTGTCCCACTACTTCTACTTAATTTATTTACAAGACACAAACTAGGCAGGACATTTATTAATTATAGCTTCAATATTTACTGCAAGATCTTCAATTTGGGCATGGTCTTGATTTGCGGGGGGGGGGGGAGCTGGAGTGACCGGCGGAAACACTGTCCAGTATGGGGACCACCAACAAAACTTGCATGCTTCCGGGATCGGGGATAGAACAAGGAAAGCATGTTAATTTGGTTGGTGGTCCCAATACCGGGCGGGTGGGGTTTCCTCTGGGTACTCCTTTTATTCCTTATATAACAATGGTCAAGAGCCCAGGTGATCTAGACTTAACAATGGCACTTGCATTCCCGAGCAGCTTACCTATCGCCGACAACGCGCCGCATCGCCGGTGACTCGGCATTACAGTTCATCTACACTGGTCATTTAGACCAAGTAAAACAAGTTAATAGTCATTTATAATATAAAAATTGTGTTAAGAAACAGTAAAAGTACTCGAATTTTGATGTGATATAGTTTTAAAATACATCTGGAAGGTTTAAATGGATTATATGTTATCACTGACAATAGCAAGTCAATCACGTCCAGGCTAATTTAAGGTGTTTATGGTTTTAATAAGTCATCTCGGATACTTTCATTGAAAATCAATATACATAAAAAAGGAGCAAAGATAAATATATACTATTAAAAAATTAATCAGTTAGCCAATGATTTTTATTGAAACATATATTGAAAAACTTCAACATGTTTAAAAAAATACTTTCAAAATGCCATAGTGTTTGTGTATGTAGTCTCTTTAAAAACGAGATAATTTATAAGATTATTGTGTTACATTGTTCATACCGTTTTAATTTCATAACGTTCGAAATAAACATTATGTAAAAACGACGTATTTTTAGTTCACCTGAGCACAACGTACTCATGGTTAGCTTTCGTGATCGCCTTCTGTCCGTCGTCCGCCGTCAACAGTGTGCCTTGTGAACACTCTAGATGCCACATTTATTGTTCGATATTCATGGAACTTGGTCAGAACATTTGTGTTATTAATACATCGACTGAGTTTGAAACTGGGTCATGCGGGGCAAAAACTAGGTCACTAGGTAAAAAAAACAACCTTGTGAACACTGTAGACGTCACATTTGATGCTCAATCTTCATGTTACTTTGTCAAAATGTTTGTCTAAATAATATGTTGGTTCAAAAAGGTTCAAAAAGGTTTCGGTCCGTTGAAAAACATGGCCGCCAGGGAGCGGCGCAGTATTCATTATATGGATATAGAAATATCTTGTGAACACTCTAGAAGTCACAATTTTTGCCCAATCATCATAAAACTTGGTCAAAACATTAGTTTTATTTATATCTCGGACGAGTTTGAAATTGGTCTAGATCGGTAAAAAAACATGACCGCCAAGAGGCGGGGCAGTATTCTCTATATGTATATAGTGAAAACATGTGAACAAACTAGAAGTCACATTTTTGGTCCAATCTTCATGAAATTTGGTCAGAAAATGTGTTTTCTAGATATGACGGCTGAGTTTGAAAATGATTTGGATTGGTAAAAAAACATGGGGGGGGGTGGGGTCATTTTCCTTATATTTATATAAAAAAAGCCTGTGAACACTCTAGAAGTCACAATGTTTGCCTTAACATCATACACCATTTTCTAAACATCGATTTTACAGATATCTCGGACGAGTTCGAAAATTGTCAGCATGGGTGGAAAAACATGGCCGCCAGGGGGTGGGGCAGTTTTCTCTATATGTATATAGTGAAAATATGTCAACAGTCTACAATTCACATTTTTTCCCAATCTTCAAGAAATTTGGTCAGAACAATTGTTTTCTGGATACGACAGTTCATTTCAAAAATGGTTTGGATTGGTAAAAAAATATGGCCACCAGGGGGGGGGGTCTTTTTCCTTATGTTACTCAGGAATTTGAGAGAACTCTTTATTCATCAACATACTAGTATGCTCAAGATACTCTCCCTTGAAGGGTCCACATTTTGCTAAATTAAACTGGGTTTTATTGTTTAATATAATAACCCACATTATCAAAGATTTGTGTTTTATAACGGATTTATTGATTTTTTAATTGGAAATATAATTGCAATGGTGAGTCTGAAAAAAGTTCATGTTTGTTTATAAACAAGGCTCTCAGCGGGGATGGTAGTTTTGTGTATATCTACAGTTGTTTATTGTGAAACAATGTGAATACTTTTAGTCACATTTTTAGTTAAATCTAAATGACACTTGCTGAGTGCATATGGTGTTATCATATCTTGATTTAGTTTACTCGATTAGTTTTAATAATATCATCTTTAAACATGGTGACAATCTTTATGAGCATAATATTGTTTGCTCATGGTGAACTTTTGTGATCACCTTTTGTCAATTGTCTGTCTTCCGTTGTGCGTCATAAATATTTGCCTTGTTAACACTGTAGTGGCCACATTTATTCTCGGTTCAGGTCCGTTGAAAAACATGGCCGCCAGGGGGCCATGTGTTGTTCATTCTTCATCAAACTTGGTTAGAACAGTTGTTCCATTGATATTTTGGGCTGCAAAAAAACAGGTCATTTCTTTTTATCTCAAGTGAGCGTCTTTGGGCCTTTTAGTTCCTCTTGTAATCTTTCAGATCAACGTGAAAGGGGCGAGTTTACACTGTGAAACCGCGTCAACCTTTTTACATAATTATTGTATGTAACTAAATTATGACACTCTAACATCAATTACACATTAAGCCAAATAAAGGACGAACAGGAATAGTAAGTTTTATTTTACCCTTCGTATTATGAGTATCGAAATCAATAAATATCTAAACATATGAACAGCAACAACAAACATTGTTATCGGACGAAAACATTTTGAGTATTTTTTTTATATAAGGGGCTTTTTTTAGAAAGCTTATGGGTACACGCAAATAAAATATATGAGCCGTGCTCTGAGAAAATGGGGTTTAATGCATGTGCGTAAACTGTCGTCCCAGATTAGCCTGTGCAGTCCGCACAGGCTAATCAGGGACGACACTTTGAACATAAACTTGATTATTGCTAAGAAGAGACTTTCTTTAAACAGAACATATCATAAAAGCTGAAAGCAGAAAGTTTCGTCCCTGATTAGCCTGTGCGGACTGCACAGGCTAATCTGGGACGACACTTAACACACATGCATTAAACCCCCTTTTCACAGAGCACGGCTCATATGTGTTCAGCACTCAATCTTTTAGCACATGTAGGATGTCGTTTACTTATATCAGTACAAATAAATATATAGCTGATTCGACGTACTGCCATGAAGTGTAATCATTTAATAGATAAATTAATATCAGAATGTTTATGATAATTACATGAATTAAGAATGAAGTTATTGCAATTATAATATACTCCTCATGTGGCATCTTATCTCATAAAAAGAAGCATACATTAAATAAATAAATACGCGTCAATAAAAACATAACTACACGCTTTTTATCTACAAGGTATTATATTATTGAAAGATGTTTTCAGAGGTGGAGGTGCTTACAAATAATAGTGAAAACGAAACTTACTACACCTGCATATGTATGGCTGTATCAATATCACTGAAAAATAAGCAGACAAGTCACATTGTACAATACATCAGGGTTAACGTTTCACATTAAAGTGCGCTGATTTCGTTCATGATATCTCGGTCAAGGATAATAATGAAAAAGAGCCTACACTAAGCTATAATATATGCATCATTGAATCGGGAATTATTTATTATTTTATACAAATATAAATATTCATCACTAGCTCTAAACATATCCCTTTCCGATAACATGCGCTATTGTAATATTGTTATATCTACAAATAGTTTTCTCATTATGCTAAAAAGCATGCGTTATTATAGTATTATAATATTTATATATTCTCAATAGTTTTCTCATTATGCCAAAAAGCGATTTCGTTATATTATTTTCATGTATGCAAATAAATATTTAATGACCGTCAGACACTAACATTACCATCACGTTCGTTGACCTGTAAGACTAATATCTTTCTTTTTCCTTATTCAACTAAAAATCACAGCAATCTTTATCTGAAGAATTTCCATTTGCTTTATCAAATTGTAGGCTAGAAGCTTATGTGCAGCTTAATTGCCGAAATAAATGTTGTTGTTGTTGTTGTATATCGACATTTCGTTTCGAAGAATAATTAGCTTTCGCACTCACAAGCGATTTGAACGCACTCCGGATGATTTGATTACACTAGTAAATATGCACGAAAACAGATACTTCATTACATAAATTGCATGATTAAAGAATGTATACTAAACGTTGGTTCGTATATGTAATACTTTATTATTGTTGCAGTGCATTTTATTTTTATATATAATTGATTTTAAATATAAACAACATATTTAAGAGAGAAAGCTATCATTTACTGACAATCATGTATGATTTGTAATATAACATTTTTTAATTAACAACTTTCTGCCATGCAGTAAATGTATTTGATTATTGGATACTAAGGTATGCTTTTGTCAATTTAAGTCTGAATCCTGTTTAATCTAAATTAGTAGCTGTTGAAAACAGAACTTCAACAAAATCCTTTAATTAAACAGTTGTGCGTATGATCCGGTTAGCAAGTTTATATTTAACCAATATTATATTCTCACAAGGTAGACAAAACAGAGTAGAAAAAATAACATTTAAGTTGTGACAGGCGGACTGATTTTCAGCGCCATATCACAAAAGACCAATGCGCTGAGAACATAGATCATAAAAAACACACGCACAATATTTATATCCGATATTAATTCGGACAACTGGATACGATTAAGTTTATTTGTTATGAAAAATCGTCGAAAGCATAATGGCTTTCGTTGAAGACATTGACATCAATCGAAATGAAATATTTTTGTTCTAACGAAACAATTTCCAAACGAACATCCACAATATAGAATAATTCATAAAACTGCCTGGAATGGTAAATGTTGAATCACCGCAGTTGAAGAACCCTTGATTGAGGTTTGGGAAACAAACATGGAAACAAACATATCCTGTTACTACCGAAGTCAACTCAATCTGTGGGGATATTTGTATTGTTTAACTTTCAAAAGATCGATTTATTTAATGTTTAAATAACTTATAATGTTATATGATGTGCCTGTGCCAATACAGCAAACATAGCTGTCAATGACTGTGGTTGTAAGAAATCATTTTTTAACAATACTCAATGGATCATACCTGTTGAATACGGATCCGCGTTTAAGCTAAGAGGTGTATTAAGGTTGAACGGTCTCTGACGTAGCATTTTTGAATCACTTATTGCAACATCGCATTCTGGAATAAAAACTAATAATGCAACGGTTTTAGAATTCACAAGTTTTCCATAAATGTTCAATAATAAAATAATGATATGCTTCAAGAATATGATCAAGCAAATTGTTTTAAAAACACATTAATCAACAAATAGCAAACATAAAAAAACGATGTTTTCCTGGAACTATGCATTTTAATTCGTTAAGTACCTTTTAATAATTATGTAATACAGATGAAGCCATTGCATTACATCATAACGCCAAACTAGACAGTGAGAAAGCGTGTCTATGCTTTTGAATTGTGTATTTTACCTGGTGTTTGGGTACAATTTTCATTGACACTTAAACCTGATTTTGGCTTTACTTTTAAAGATGTTCGTATTTACTTAATATACCCATGTTACTGTATTTAGGGAACGTATTACTGTTATATACGGGTGTCATGTTGCAAACTTGTTTGTATGCGAATGGAAAAAATAAACATTCTCACATTTGGAATACTTACGTTGAAATAAAAAACAAAACATTAAGCATTTTTATTTTTAAGTTTGTCTCAAAGTGAGCGGTTTACCTTTTATTATTTATTCTTCGTTCACTATATAAGATTAAAAGACACAATAACATGATAATAAATGCCGTTCAACCATTAAGTACATCGACGATTTACCTGCCCATAAGTTGTAAGCTATTACCTTGTTTTATTATGCAGTATTACACATGCGTGACCCAGTTTACGTAGTTAACAATGTGTGTTAGGTAAAATGAGACATTGTGTTGTATTTATAGAGGGTTTCACACTGTGATTAAAACTACGGTTAGGTAACGGGCTTTGTTTGTGTTTAATTAACATACAGTTATGCTAGTGATGGGTGTTTGTGCACATTGTAAACTACTAAGTGTGTGTTGTTTTTAACCCAACAGGTATATTTAATAATGATTACCAATTATAAAATATTATTTTGGACAGCTCGGAAGTGAAAGCACATGTAGTTTAAAATTTTATCAAGCCTCAAAAACGTATGTGCATCGGCTCGTTATTTACTTTTTCTTTATCTGTGTATTTATCTTGATGTTCACGATAGTTTAACGAGGTAGTTATCGGATGGTATTCAGGTAATACTGGAACACAAGTAAACACACACACAAGGAAGTGATTATGCAATTGAAATCAACGAATGTTATGATAAATAATATCCTGTATGTTGCTTAATATTATTTTAGCCAAGATAACTGGAGTTAAATTGTTAACCAGCCTGAGAAGATCAGACTCGCGCGACTATAGGCAGACCTGTTCTTGGTGAGTAATAGTTTTGTACATTTTTTACAATTATGTTCTGTCTATGTAATGCCGATTCCTCTAGCAATTTCGACAAATATGACAAATTGGTGATTGGAATAAAGATGAATAATTAAAACATTTAAGTCTTTTTCAAAATTGCACAATCATTTTTTAATTTTTATTGTGATGGAAAAACCTTTGGTAAAAACATGCACTAGCCGGTAAGCAACAGCTGTTTATAAGTAATATTTACACGTTGAATAAGATTAAACAATTAGCTTCCCTATTTATTCCTATACGTTCGGCAAATCCTTCCAGAAAGCCATGTGTGTTCGCTTTCGATACGTAAAACAATGTTAGTAATACAAGTAATAGTAAGAGAAGACGGAGACGAAGATGAATAAATAGTGTTATCAGTGGGATTTGTAGTATTAGTAATATTAGATGTAAAAGTAGTCAAGCGATATTCAACTTAAAGGTTGTGATTTTTTGTTTTCAGTTAAAGCTTTATATATGTACAACAATTAACATGTGTTTTTTTATACTGGATATAATGCCATACACTAGTTTCCACAATAATAATAACAAATCTTTATGAGTTTAAACAAACAATTATCAGCTAACATTCAAGTGTAAGGAATTTATAAATATAATTTCTCTAGATAACAGACACATGATTTAAATAAGTTGTTTTCTTCGTTAACATGGTGCATTTAAAAAAATCAATGGAAACATTTCTCATTCAATGAAACATAATTACAGTGGAAGAGAGGTGACATGCACTCCTCTTTTTTCAATCGCTCCTATTTTTTTAACTTGCACAACAAAGAGCGGCAGTAAATAAAACGGGGGTACATTAAACAATTAGTCGTTCCCGCGAGTTAGTAAGTGTTGGGAACGTAAAAGACAAAAGGAGGAGTTCAATTTTAAAACGAGGACTGAATGTCATCTCTATGCCACCGTACATACATGAATGATTCATTCTCCTACTAAATTTCCAATGACTCGCGTGTAACATCGCTGAGCAAATATGCGCTTTCTGGAAACGGCTAACCAATCAATTAATTGCAAACAAGGTTTCGTTTTGACGTGTGTGAAGTTAGCCAATTTAACCTAGATGGCCTATTTAGCATATTTAGCCGGTAAAGTACAAAGGTTGATACATACATCATTTTTAGACAATTTTGCCTTTTAAGCTGAAATATTAAGTTTAGTAAGGCTATTTAGCAGGTTTGGTACATACTTTCAGAATATATTACACAAAATGAATATGATTGTGAATGATTCCCATGGCGAGTTGGTATGCACCTTTAAAAGCCCATTTCGGACAAACAAGAGTTTTCCCCCGGAAACGACCTAGTGCACGCTGAACTCCCGTCGGCTGCCTGTCGGGCTGATCTTGCTTCGGCCCGGGGTTTTAATAAGGGAAGGCGTCACGTACAGCCTATTTAACATATTATGCTCTATTGTCATTAAGAGTGGGTATGCACCTTTAAGGGCACATTTCGGACAAACAAGAGTTATCCCCCGGAAGCGACCTAGTGCACGCTGAACTCCCGTCGGCTGCCTGTCAGGCTGATCTAGTTTCGGCCCGGGGTTTTAATTTGGGTCGGCGTCACGTACAGCCTATTTAGCGTATTATGCTCTATTGTCATAAAGAGTGGGTATGCACTTTAAGGGCCCATTTCGGACAAACAAGAGTTATCCTCCGGTAACGACCTAGTGCATGCTGAACTCCCGTCGGCTGCTTGTCGGGCTGATCTAGTTTCGGCCCAGGGTTAGCCTATTTTAGCGTATGAATTATGCTCTATTTAGCGAATTAGGCTCTCTTTATATGGCGAGTGGGAATGCACCTTTAAGGGCCCCTTTCGGACAATTCGGATATCAATTAAGAGGTATCCCCGGGAGCGACCTAGTGCACACTGAAATCCCGTCGTCTGCCTGTCGGGCTGATCTAGATTCGACCTGGGTTTTTTATTAGGGTCGGCGTCACCTACAGCCTATATAGCGTATGTATTATGCTCTATTAAATGGCGAGTGGGAATGCATCTTTAAGGGCCCTTTTCGGACAAACAAGAGTTACCCCACCCCCGGGAGCGACGTAGTGCAAGCTAAAGTCCATTTGGCTGCCTGTCGGGCTCATCTAGTTTCGGCCCGGGGTTTTAATTAGGGTCTGCGTAACCTACAGCCTATTTCGCGAATTAGGCTCTATGTACATGGCGAGTGGGTATGCACTTTTAAGGGCCCTTTCGGACAAACAAGAGCTATCCCCCTGTAGCGGCCTAGTGCACGCTGAACTCTAGTCGGCGGCCTGTCGGGCTGATTTAGTTTCGGCCCGGGGTTGTCATTCGGGGTCGGCGTCACATACAGCCTATTTAGCGTATGTATTATGCTCTCTTTACATGGCGAGTGTGTGTGCACCTTTAAGGACCCCTTTCGTACAAAAAAGAACAATCCCCGGAGGCGACCTAGTGCAAGCTAAACTCCCGTTGGCTGCCTGTTGGGCTGATCTAGTTTCGGCCCGGGGTTTAAATTAGGGTCGTCGTTACCTCCAGCCTTTTTAGCGAATTAGGCTCTATTCACATGGCGAGCGGGTATGCACCTTTAAAGACCCCTTTCGGACAACGAGTTTTCCCCCGGAAGTGAGCTAGTGCACGCATAAATCCCGTTGGCTGCCTGTCGGGCTGATCTAGTTTCGGCCCTGGTTTTTTATTAGGGTCGGCGTCACCTACAGCCTTTCAAGCGTATATATTAGGCTTTATTAACATGGCGAGTGTGTATGCACCTTAAATGGTCCTTCTTGGACAAACAAGAGTTATCCCCCGGAAGCGACCTAGCGCAAGCTGAACTCCCGTTGGCTTTCGGTCGGGCTGATGTAGTTTCGGCCCGGTGTTTTAATTAGGGTCTGCGTTATCTACAGCCTATTTAAAGAATGAGCCTTTATTTACATGGCAAGTTGGTGTGCACCTTTAAGGGCCCTTTTCGGACAAACAAGCGTTACCCTCCAGAAGCGACCTAGTGCAAGCTTAACTCCCGTCTTCGGAGCCTTTTAATATACGAAGATTTACAATCCTTTAAATTTCAGTTAAAAATACCCAACATTTTATAATTATGTGAAATGTTTGGCTACGTTATCTGAATATTTCAGATTTTGTATTCATTTGTATTGGTAATTAACAGGACAGAACAAAGGGTTATCATCCTTATATGTTTATGTAAAACAAGTGACTTCCAGCGTTAGGCAAGTTTTGACATCAGGGGCATAATGTTAAATAGTTCGGTAGATTTTTTTTAATTCTATATACATGTGTAAGTCATGTGCATTGCGTTTTAAGTTTATCAGTTTAAGTTAAATTAATAAGCCTTCGGGTCTAGGGGTTACTAGTTTTACTTAAACCAGTTTAATTTAGTAAGGGAGAAACCCGGTTTTAATATGTTTTCTATGGCAAAAAAAACATTGAACATATTTCCAAACATTGTAACAACGTACAAAAGCATGAGTATAAAGCGAGAGCTAAGAATATATGGCGTTCTCTCCATTACTGTCATACACGGCATGTGCTCGAGTACTGTATTAACAGATATTTTTTTTGCAATTTCGTGTTAAAGTTGTTTAAAAAAGCGACGAGTGTTTCATTTCATTCAAATTTAAATGATCCAATGTACCAAAGTATTTCTATTGGACCTATTATGTGCTTTTTTAGCAACCAATCAATATTGACACTGAATGAATAAGACTTCAATGGAATTGCACTCAGAATCATAACCAAATAAAGCTTTTAATCGTTCTTTATTGACAAACGATCTGCATATATAATTTATTTACGACTGCAATAGCCTTGCAAAAAAAACTATTTTGAGATTCATCGCCTCTTCAAATAAAGACCAAAACGTTTGTCATGATTGCACGAAGTCTTTAGAATTACGAATAATTGAAACGGTATTGAATTATATCTTAAGCATTCATAACCCTGAACAAACGTGTCATATTTATCCGCACTATGTATGCGATCTAATATTTTTATCTCCGTTGCTTTTCATTGCTTTTAAATTATTGCAATACTCAAGATTCAATCCCTAAAGGTAGTATACAAACAGCACACAATCCAAACACGGTGCATGCCTCAACTAAAAAAATCAAAAACTAATATAACAAGATATCACGCAACAAAACATTTAAACCTTAATGTACTCCTGGTACAGAAAATATACTTACACGTACCCAGCCAATTTAGACTTAACCTAGTTTTATTCCCTGCCCAAAATCCGAAGACGTAAAACGCTCTACGGAAAACAAAACAAAATTCTCTTTGAACAAATCCTGACTCATCATGCTTTTTTAAGTAGGAGTTGCGATAATATAGCGGCAATTTTGCAGAATATTGGCATTAATATAAACATACTTAATTTTAAAATAAATTACCGACAACGGCCAATTTCGAGTAAAAATTTCCGGGTTACTTTCAGTATATTTTTCGTACCAGAGATATATTTAAGTTTATTTAAGAGTACCCGGGGTACATTTAAGTAGTACCCGAGCCGACAATAACCAATCGAGCATCAGTAAGTTACCCTTAACATAGGTAACCAAATACCACAAGTGGCACCAATTATAATGATAAAAGTCAATTAAATTCTAAAAAGTCTAACATGAATAAGGTGTTGTCATGATTAACACGAATAATCATGACCACATTTATCTATTACTAATTTTCGATAGTTTTTATCCTCTTCTTTATTTACACTGTTTTTTTTTCATTCCATTCCAATGTTGTGACACGCGTTCGGACTATTGTCAAAATGTTAATATGTTAACTAGTCCCGCACTCTGGATCAGCAGACGATTTATTGCTTAAATCTCACTGTGGATTCCGGAGATAGTTGATGCATCATGATTGCTAGTCCCTTTAGATAAAATAGAATCTTGTTAGTCCTAAAGCGGCCCTTTAAGGTGCATACAAACTCGCAAAGTAAATAGCGCATTATACGCTAAATAGGCTGTAGGTGACGCGGACCATAATTGGCATGACGCCTTATCAGTGATCGCTCCGCCCACTTAATCACGTGGCTCAGCGAGAAGAAAACCTAGACAAGCTAACACCAAAATGGCTTCTTTGCCTATAGACTGCATATAGATTTACGCGATATTCCGGATGATTTTATGGACTTGTTTAACACCATAATACACTTCTAAGGGGTTGATGCCATTTAGTTATTCTGCAAATGCAAAAAAATATACGATTAAAGAGAACATCAGCTATTTATAACGGGTAAATCGGTACATTAAACACGGAGTGTATATTGATCTAGAGTCCGTGATTAAACACGCTCTCAAACACTTGCCGAAATCGAACCCGTTATTACGTGTAATGGTGGTATTTGCAATAAATTAACACTTCACTGGTATTTACCCGTGTTATTAACAAAATTATTACCGAAACATTCCCCCCTACCCGTGTATTTGACACGAAATAGCGCTTTATAACTGGGATTTCTGTGAAGTTTTACGCGCTTTCTGACGCCTGATGGGTACCTCATCCCACATGTTATTGCGTATACAAGTGATATTAATCATATAAAAACATTGCTTATGGGACATTTAGCAATCACTATAATTTAAAGCGCAAAAAACAACACAGTAAGTTTGGACATTATCTGATATAAAATTAGCGTTGTATGAAATGGAATACGGTCAGGCTATTATAAATTAATAAGGCTACCAATATCAGACGCTCGCGAAGGTACCGACTTCCCCGAAGTTACCGAATTTATTGGTTAACTAATATCAGTAATACTAACTCTTTTACAATAGCATTTATCGATACGTCTTTATTAAAATAATAACAAATGGTTTTCACTTGTTTCTGACACACACAGAAACGACGATTTTTTAACGGGGATTTCGTAAAGTTACACGAATTGGGTACCAAAATTCTCAATTATTTTACATGCACACGTCACATAATACATACTTAATAATGCTTAGTTATTGCTTATATGACATTTCAAGTTTGTGAAATAAATAAATGTTCTATAAAGGGGATCTCGGTAATTCTTGAAGCTTCCACTCGCTCTTGTCAAGACCAGCATTGCCGCGTTGGAAATGGTATACATTTAATTCATCTAACTTATCTTTCTGGATACCAAATGTCAAAGTTGCATTAAACCCTTTTTACACCGTTTTTGCCATATTTCATTTCCGTTTTTAATTCCGAACAAAATAAACGAAACGCGTTTTAAAAAATGAGATCTAGGCATTCGAGCTCCTAGTGTGGATTAAAAGCGTTTATTGGTGACACCACATGACTGCAAAATGTTTAGATACCGTTAATAAGATAATATATCACATGTCACCTTCAAATACATGTATGATGTCAATAAGTGGCATTCACTATCAGAGTAATAAAACACAGCATGAATTAGGCTTCATGCTGGGTTCAGTTCTCGTAAAGTATGCAGATGAACATGTCTATGATACGGTTAAGCGATATACCCGATGATTTGGTGAACATTTTTTGCCCGTATAGATTCAATGTCACTAACAAATCTGTCAAGATATCGATTGTCCGAGTTACATATCCCCATTGACACCGTTTAAACCATTTTTTAATTGTTTTTTTAAAGAGGAAAACAAAAGAAACTCGTTGGAATAAAAGTGAACCATAAACATGTAGCTTGTCTAGAAAATGGCGGACAGGTCGTTGCTAACGAGTGCGCCCGATTAATCGATCGCTGATTGGTGGAGATCAATTATCTAGTGGGCGGAGCGATCATAGATAAGGCGTTATGTCAATTAAAACCCCGGGCCGAAACTAGATCAGCCCGGAAGGCAGCCGTAGGGATTTCAGTGTGCACTAGGTCGCTTCCTCGGGATAACTCTTGTTTGTCCGAAGCGCCCCTGAAAGTGCATACCCACTCGAGATGTAAATAGAGCATACTACGCGCAAGTAGGCTTATGTGAGCAAGAGACAACTTAAAACCCCGGCCGAAACCAGATCAACCCGACAGGCAGCCGACGGGGAGTTCAGCGTGTACTATGTCGCTTACGGGTGATAACACTTTTAAGTCCGAAAGCGGCCCTAAACATCGTAATGTAAATAGCGACTATTACGCTAAATAGGCTGTATGTGACGCACACCATAATTACAACCTCGGATCAAAACTAGGTCATCCCGACAATCAGCCGGACAATAAGCTCAGCGTGCACTATGTCGCTTCGGGGGATAACTTGTTTGTCCGAACACGACCTTAAAGCTGTATACCCACTCGCAATGTTAATAGCGCATAATATTCTAAATCGGCTGTAGGTGGACGCCGGACCTAATTAAACCCCTGACCGCATCTACATTGGCCCGACATGCAGTCGTCGAGAGATCAGCGTGCAATAGGTCGTTTCCGGGTGAATAACTCTTTTTGTCCGAAAGCGTCCCTTTAAGGTTCATATTCGCTCGCCTCTCAGTAGCTCCTTATACGCTAAATAGGCTGTATGTGTCGCCCGACCCTATTTAAACCCCCGGATCAAAACTAGGTTAGCCCGACAGGCAGCCGAACGCCAGCTCAGCGTGCACTATGTCGCTTTCCAGGGATATTTATTGTTTGTCCGAAAGCGGCTCTTATACACACTCGCATGTACATAGCGCCTAACCCGCAAAATAGGCTGTTTGTTACGCCGACCTTAATTAAAACCCGGGCGAAATAGATCAAGCCCGTCATGCAGCCGAAGTGAGTTGCAGCGTGCACTAGGTAGCTTCCGGTGGGATAATTCTGTTTGTCCGAAAGCAGCCCTTAAAGGTGCATACCAAACTTGCCATGTAAATAGCGCCTCGTGCGCTAAATACGACGTTATATACGTTGTAGGTGTTATACGAAGCCAACCCTTATTAACACCCCGAGCCGAAACTGGATCAGCCCGACAGGAAGCCGTCGGGAGTTAGCGGGCACTAGGTCGCCTCCCAAGACATTACTCTTGTTTGTCCGAAAGCGGCCCGTAAAGGTGCATACCCACTCGCCATGTTAATTACGTCTTATAGGCTAAAAGGCCTTTATGTTACGCCGACCTTTATAAAACCCAGGTTAAAAACTGGATCAGCCCGACAGGCAGCCGACGTGAGTTCAGCATGCACTAGGTCACTTCCGGGGTATAACTCATGTTTGTCTGAAAAAAGGCCATTAAAGGTTCATGACAACTCGTCATGAAAGTAGCGCATAATACGCTGAATATGCAGTTTGTGACGCCGACCCTATTAAGACCACTGGCCAAAACAAGGTCAGCTAAACAGCAGCCGACCGAAGTTTAGCTTACATTAGGTCGCTTCAGGGGAATAAGTCTTTTTTGTCCGGAAGGGGCCCTTAAAGGTGCATACCCACTCGCCATGTAAAAAGAGCATAACGCATACGCTAAAAGGCTGCAAATGAGGCCGTCCCTAATTAAAATCCCGGGCCGTAACTAGATCAGCCCGACAGGCAGCCGACGGGAGTTTAGCAAGCACTAGGTCGCTTTCGGGGAATAACTCTTGTTTGTCCGACCGGGGCTATTATAGGTGCATACCCACTCACCATGTAAATAGCGCCTAATTCACTAAATAGGCTGAAGGTGACGCAAACCCTAACTGAAACCTCGGGCCGCAACTCGATCAGCCCCATAGACAGCCGACGGGAGTTCAGCGAGCACAAGGTTGCTTCCGGGGGATAATTCTTGTTTGTCCAAAAGGAACCATTATAGGTATATACCCACTTGCCAAGTAACTAGAGCATAATACAAGCTTAACTACGCTAAACTGGCCGCAGGTGACGCCTAATTTAAACCTCGGGCCGAAACTAGATCAGCCTAACAGAAACGCAACGGGAGTTAAGCGTGCACTAGGTCGCTTCCGGTTATTAAATATTATTTGAACGATGGGGGCCCTTGAAGATGCATACACGCTCGCCATGTAAATAGAGCATAATACATACGCTTAATAGGCTGGAGATGGCGCAGACCCTAATTAAAATCCCGGGCCGAAACTAGATCAGCCCAACAGAAAGCCGACAGGAGTTCATCGTGCAATAGGTCGCTTCCGGGGAATAACTCTTTTTTCCGAAATGGGCCCTTAAAAATGCATACACACTCGCCATGTAAAGAGTGCATAATACGCTAAATAGGCTGTAGGTTACGCCGACCGTAATAAAAACCCAGACCAAAGCTAGATCAGTCCGACAGGTAGCCGACGGGAGTTCAACGTGCACTATGTCGCTTCCGGGGGAACTCTTGTGTGTCCCAAATAGGCCCTTAAAGGTGCATACCCACTCGCCATGTAAATAATGCATAATACGCAAAATAGGCTGTAGGTGACGCCGACCCTAATTAAAACCAAGGGCCGAAACTAGATCAGCCCGACATGCAGCCGACGGGAGTTCAGCTTGCACTAGGTCGGTTGCGGGTGATAACTCTTATTTGTCCGAATGAGACCCTTAAAGGTCCATACCCATTCGCCATGTAAATAGTTCATAATGCGCTATTTTGGCTTAAGGTGACTTCGACACTAATTAAAACACGGGGCCGAAACTAGATCAGCCCGACAGGCAACTAACGGGAGTTCAGTGTGCACAAGGTCGCTTCTGGGGTATAACTCCTGTTTGTCCGAAAGGGGCCCTAAAATGTGCAAACCCACTCGCTATGTAAATAGAGCATAATACGCTTAATAAGCTGTAGGTGACGCCGACCCTAATTAAAACCCCGGGCCAAAACTAGATCAGCCCGAAAGGCAGCCATCGAGAGTAAAGCTTGCACTAGGTCGCTTCCGGGGGATAACAGCCGAAACTAGATCAGACCGACTTTTAGCCGTCGGGAGTTCAGCGTGCACTAGGTCGGATCCGGGGTATAACTCTTGTTTGTCCGAAAGCTGCCGTTATAGGTGCATATCCACTCACAATGTAAATAGCTCATTAAACACATAATAGGCTGTATGTGACGCCAATCCTAATTAAAACCTCGGGCCGCAACTAGTTTATCCCGATAGGCAGCCGACGTGAGTTCAGCTTGCACTAATTCGCTTCCGTGGGAAAACTCTTGTTTGTCCGCAAGGGGCCCTTAAATGAGCATGCCCACTCTTTAATATAAATAGCGCATAATATGCTAAATAGTCTATCTGTGACACCGACCCTTATTAAAACCCGGACCGAAATTAGATCAGTCCGAAAGGCAGCCGACGGGAGGTCAGCTTTAACATGGTCGCTTCCAGTGTATAACTCTTGGTTGTCTTAAAGGGGCTCTTAAAGGTGCATACAAACTCGTTGTGGAAATGGCTTGTCAACAGCCTGCTAAACAGGCTGTATATTTTATCCTATTTAAATTTTGCTAAAAATGCAAAATAGGTTGAGCATTTAGTATGATGCTATTTAGCCTGAAAAGGCTTACTGTTTATATGTTTCAACCTATTTAATAAACTCGAAAAGGCGTATTCAGGCGAATAGGCTACTTATAAGGCTAAATAATTATGTTTCAACCTATTTAATTAACTCGCTAGGTAGACTGAATAGGCTGCTCAATAGGCTTAAAGTGAATAATAGGATGTTTGTCTCCACCTATTTTATAAGAGTTCTTTAAAGCTTAATAGACTGAATAGGTTTTCTAAATAGCCTAAATATGAGGTATGTTTCAACCTATTTCATAAAATTGTTAAATAGACTAAATTAGCAGGAAGGCTGCTTAATAGGCTAGAGGCTAAAAAGGCTAAAAAGGATGTAACTATACAGTTTATGCATGTTTCAACCTATGTACTAGACTTGTTAAAAGGCAAATAGGCTATAAATGGTGTTAAATAGGCTAAAAGGCTAAATAGGATTCATGTTTCAACCTATGTACTTAACTTGTTAAATAGGCTAAATAGGCTGAAGAGGGTGCCAAATAAGCTAAATAGGCTCATTATGATTCATGTGTCAACCTTTGTACTTAACTTGCTAAATAGGCTAAATATGCTGAAAAGGGCACTAATTAGGCTAAATAGGATGCATGTTCCAACCTACCGGTATGTACTTAACTTGTAAAAGGCTTAATAGGCTAAATATGCTAAATAGGATGCATGTGGTCAACCCTGTACTTAACTGGTTAAATAGGCTAAAAAGGCTGAAAAGGGTACAAATTGGGCTTAATAGGATGCATGTGTCAACCTATGTACATGTACTAAACTTGTTAACTAGGCTAAATAGGCTGAAAAAGGGTCCTAAATAAGCGTAATAGGATGCATGTTTCAACCCATGTACTAAACTTGCTAAATATGCTGAAGAGGGTGCTAAATAGGCTAAATAGGATTCATGTGTCAACCTATGTACTTAACTTGTTAAATAGGCTAAATAGGCTGAACAGGGTGCTAAATAGGCTAAATAGGCTAATATGAGGTATAATATGGCTAAAATGCTAATAGGCTAAATAGGGTGCATGTGTCAATGTATGTACTTAACTTGTTAATTAGTCCACATAGGCTAAAAAGGGTGTTTAAATAGGATAAATAGGCTAAATAGGATGAAAGTTTTAAACTATGAACTAAACTTGATAAATAGGCTAAATAGGCTTACTTCACACACGTTTCAGCCCGATAGGCAGTCGACGACTAGTCAGCGTACACTAGGTCGTCCGTGGGATAGCTCTTGTTCGTCCGAAAGGGACCCTTAAAGGGGCATGCCCACTCAGAGGCATAATGTCGCGTAATACGCTAAATAGGCTGCATCTGACTCAGATCCTAATTAAAAGTTCCGGCCGAAACTAGTTCAGCCCCATAGGCAGTCGACGGCTGGTCAGCGTGCACTAGATCGCATCCGGGGGATAACTCTCGTTGGTCCGAAAGGGGCCATTAAAGGGGCATTCCCACCCACAGGCAAAATGTCGCGTAATACGCTAAATAGGCTGCAGCTGACTCAGATCCTAATTAAAAGTTCCGGCCGAAACTAGTTCAGCCCGATAGGCAGTCGACGGCTGGTCAGCGTGCACTAGATCGCATCCGGTGGATAACTCTCGTTGGTCCGAAAGGGGCCCTTAAAGGGAGTTCCCACTCAGGCAAAATGTTGCGTAATACGCTAAATAGGCTGCACCTGACTCCGATCCTAATTAAAAGTCCTGGTCGAAACTAGTTCAGCCCAATAGGCAGTCGACGGCTGGTCAGCGTGCACTAGGTCGCTTCCAGGGGATAACTCTTGTTCGTCCGAAAGGTGCCCGTAAAGGGGCATGCCCACTCACAGGCAAAATGTCGCGTAATACGCTAATAGGCAGCACCTGACTCAGATCCTTATTAAAAGTCCAGGCCGAAACTAGTTCAGCCTGATATGCAGTCGACGGCTGGTCAAGGTGCACTAGGTCGCTTCCGGCTGATAACTCTTGTTCGTCCGAAAGGGGCCCTTAAAGGAGCATTCCCACTCACAGGCAAAATGTCGCGTAATACGCTAAATAGGCTGCACCTCACTCCGATCCTAATTAAAAGTCCCGGCCGAAACTAGTTCAGCCCGATATGCAGTCGACGGCTGGTCAGCGTGCACTAGGTCGCTTCCGGGGGATAACTCTTGTTCGTCCGAAAGGGGCCCTTAAAGGGGCATGCCACTCACAGGCAAAATGTTGCGTAAAACGCTAAATAGGCTGCACCTGACACCGATCCTAATTAAAAGTCCCGACCGAAACTAGTTCAGTCCGATAGGCAGTCGACGGCTGGTCAGCGTGCACTAGGTCGCTTCCGGGGGATAACTCTTGTTCGTCCGAAAGGGGCCCTTAAAGGGGCATGCCCACTCACAAGCAAAATGTCGCGTCGTAATACGCTAAATAGGCTGCACCTGACTCCGATACTAATTAAAAGTCCAGGCCGAAACTAGTTGAGCCCGATAGACAGTCGACGGCTGGTCAGCGTGCACTAGGTCGCTTCCGGGGGATAACTCTTGTTCGTCCGAAAGGGGCCCTTAAAGGGGAATGCCCACTCACAGGCAAAATGTCGCGTAATACGCTAAATAGGCTGCACCTGACTCCGATCCTAATTAAAGTCCCGGTCGAATCTATTTCAGCCGATATGCAGTCGACGGCTGGTCAGCGTGCACTAGGTCGCTCCGGGGGATAACTCTTGTTCGTCCGAAAGGGGGCCTTAAAGGGGCATGCCCGTTCACTGGGAAATGACGCATACGAGAAATAGCTTAATAGGCTGCATGTACGGGCCGACCCTAATTAAAAGTCCCGGCCGAAACTAGTTCAGCCCGATAGGCCGTCGACGGCTGGTCAGCGTGCACTACGTCGCTTCTAGGGGATAAATAGGCTAAATTGGATGTGTATGTCTACGTATGTATTATACTAAACTTGCCAAATAGGCTAAAAGGCTGTTAAATAGGCTAAATAGGTTAAATAGGATGTATGTTTTGACCTATGTACTAAAATTTCTAAATAGGCTAAAAAGGCTGAAGAGGCTGTTAAATAGGCTAAATAGGCTAAATAGGATGTATATTTCAACCTATGTACTAAATAGGCAAAATAGGCTAAATGGGCTACAGAGGCTAATTTCACAAATTTTCGTTTTGGCATAAAAGTAGTGGATAGACCCACACTTTCTCTCACGATATAGTTCTTGAATGTGTTGAGTTTAATGTCTGCTGTATGAATCAATACTTATTATTTGTTTGGAGAACTGTATGAAAACTCCGTGTGTGTGTTGAGTAATACTGTGCTTATTGCGTTTAACTTATTTGGTCATGTGAACCGGCAGTAAATGGGTTGGAATTTGTGGCAATATTTATATAATCTACAAGTACAAATACTTTAAAAACTTATCTTTTTTCAAAACTGTTACTCATCGCATTTATTAGTAAAATGTCAACATTAAAATGCGCCAACTGATTCGTTAAAAAAATGTAGTTTGAAGTGTGCTCAATCGTGGCCGTAACAATTTCGTGTGTATAGCGTGGACTATATAACTAAATTGTGGTGTATAAGAACCATTTGTATCACAGCGTAAGTATGTTATCTTGGGTTAAGCTATAGTGGAGCTAAATAATTTAAATACAAATGTATTAAATTATACATAGCAGACGATATGTGATTAATACTTTACATAATATGTCTGATAATAATAGATGTATTATTTCCATATTTGTATAGCACGTTCTTCAAACATGCTTCAAAAGCGAATAACTAGTAAAAAATATCACATAGAATGACCGAGATAACTAAACACAATACAAGTGTATGTATAACCTAGAATATATATAGTGTTGAAACATAAATTAACATAACTTATATTTATAAGATGTATCCGAATTTAGATGAGTATTGCTGTTGTTACAATCCATTTTGTCAAACCTGGTAAAAAATGTTACTGTCACAAAATGATCCAGTGTCAGTGAAAAGTGAAGCATAACCATTATATCAGCAGCCATGTATCTCTGCAAACAAATGTTTTTTTCCGAAATGTTTTAACTGAATTATTTAAAAAAGAAGCACTACATGTTGGGTTTGTGGTTTTATAATTATGTAAATGTTGTCTGGTGTAGGTTTAATGAGATGATAGCGATATTTAAAACAATAGAAGATATTGACAACTGAAGTATGTATGAAATTCCATACATGAATTGATTTAAGTCCTTTGTTAGTTTTGCATGTTGCAATTAATGATAATCTCTATTTATATTTAAGTTATAAACAATTAGCTATTTTATGAAGGTTTTAATAAACTTTGCAAACAAAATTATTGTTGCAATATATGTCGTTCGATGCTTGTTATAACCACTCGGGCTCACACCCTCGTGGTTTAATTTAAACGCATCGGAGCTCCATACCATTGGTTATAACCGCAATAACCAACGGTACTATTTCGAGTATAACCGATTTCATTAATAGGTTATCCGCGAGTTAAACGTTATAAATGATAATTATATTAACAGAACGTCCTTCACTTTTCCGCGGAAACGTGGCGTCACCACAC
>NC_068362.1:39878202-39976240 GCF_020536995.1 Dreissena polymorpha | reverse complement strand
GAATGTGTTATGATATTTTCTCGAGTCCCCGAATGAAACCTATTTTTACTTTGTGTAACTTAGTCATAAATATACAGAAAAATGCCTCCGAAATAAGGTGTTGAAGCTTAATCCAAACAAACAAATCTAAACTTTAATAATGGTAGGTCAACAGCTCGCAATTGGGACGTAAACAATAATATTATCAAGCTCGCAATTCGGATGTTAACAATAACATTATCATCGATTTGAATCAAGTTGAAATGTTATAACAGGTTACATTCATGTAACAGATAATGTTATAGCCTATGTGAAGGCAAACACGATAGTGATAACTCTGAATTTGTTGGGTTTTTGGTTTCAAAACAGTTTTTGAGATTATTTAAAAGTTTAATGCAAGTATAGTTATTGAGATAGTGTGATTTAGACATCTTTTCTTCACTACTTGGTATCTTTCAAAATTTGGGACCCATTCTTTTTCAAGGTATACTCATTAATTTTGGCCTGGGACTCATTGGTCTACAATCTGCGAGTTCAGGACCCAAAAATAGTAAATTCTGGATTATTCCCTGCTTCCCTTTGGATATTTTTCAGACGGCAATTGGAAATTTTGTAGTCTTTTTGGGGAAAGAACCTTTTTCGGGTACTTTATAAAGAAGGGAAAAAAATCGCTGGAGAACAACTAATGCACACCCCACCCACTTACAAGTTCACAGCTGCCAAAACAATCTAGTTTCATGTCCAAACTTGAACAATGTGACATTTAAAAACGTCTAAACCTTTCCAAAAGTCAGTCGTTCATGGTTTAATTAAAAGTTTCGACTTTCATAAATATATTTTACATTGCATGTTCCTATACCTTTTTCTTGGCTTGTTAGGATGCATTGACTTGAAATTACAACAGCAAGCCGTTTTAATTATCCCCTTACAGTTTACTATCACGACGACTTCTGATTGGCTGTTGAAAAAAAACATTCAGGTGTTTATTCACCGGAGGAGCCATATTCTCTCATCAACACATTCGCAATTTGGAAAAAAACGCAGCCATTTAAATACTGCTAAGGGTAGCATTATGTTTTAAAGACAAATATTTCTGCCATAGTAACATAATTTCATACTTACTTTAAATACCGAAATGCACCGCTTATTAAGTTTGATGCCACATAATCTCCGGTCATACTAAATACCACCAAGGATCTCCGGATGGATATGGGATAATTCAAATATCCGCATATTAAAGGCGTTGCTCGCATATCCGCTTTCACTTTCACAATGGGGTTGTTAAGGATGGCTTTTAAACTGATAAATTCTTCAAAAATACTCCAGGTATTGTGTTTACTAATAGTTATATTTGGGGTATACTGTTTCTACAACTATGCAAGTTCTCCTAAAATTTCTGGCCTTAGAAATATGCAAGAATCTATGAAACCAAATGAAAATTTTAAGACAAATGATCACAATATAATTTTGGAATCTAAGACTAAATCAGAGAAAGACACAGGCGTTGAAAAGAGACATGATGTGATGATCACTTTCACCAAAGCTGAGAGTAACCCAGGTCTTCAAGATAAATTTAAAACAACTGTGCGATCAATGTTCAGATTTGCGCGACGACCTGTGAATCTTCATATTTTGGGAGATGAAAAAAGCAAGGAGATTGCCAGATCTATTCTTCTGGAGGCGGCAGATTCCAGCAAATACCAGGTAGATACTTTAAGACTTAAACATAATAATCCACCAAAGTTTGTTTGACATTGAACAGTAAGCCATGATTAAGATCTGACCTTAAATAGTTATGGAAGATAGATTGTTAAAAAAGTATTTTCAGACAGACATTGAAAGATTGAATCCATGTGCGGCTTGATATTGTGTTTTGATATTATTAATATAGTATCCAAAAACACACAAGCTGGGTTCATTTTTGTCCTTTTTATTCGTTTCATTCAATGTTTATAATAAATGATTTAATGTCAATCAACATAATTGTGATTCAGGCTCGATTGGTCATTGTTGGCTTTGAAACTACTTAAATGTACCCTGCTCATTCTTAAGTATATTTGAATATAACCGGGTACAGAAAATATACTTACATGTACCGGCCAGATTAGACTTTACCCGAGTTTTATTCCCACACTAAATCTGATGTCATTGAACGCGTTACATAATACGTAACTAAAGTAGTACCGGAGCCGACAATGACCAATCAAGCATAATTCAGCCTTTCCGAGTTTCTACAGTGTCAGAGCCCTGAAATTACAAATTTTCCATGGTCTTTAATGTTTTCCATTCTATATTCAGTGATATTTTTACAAATTTTCTCATCTGAGTCCTGGGACTCGATTACTTGCAAATCTATGAGTCCCAGAATTGAAAGAATGAGTTCAAATATAAACGATATCATTTTTGAGAATTTCATTGCATTTTTGGGACTCACATAATTCAAAACTTTGCATCCCCAGAGGTTTTTGTGAGTCCAGGACGCAGGACTCACATGTAAAAAAAATCTCTGAATGGTTATTAGTCCAGCTTTTGTTTTGCAGCTTCAACATCTAGACATTGATTCAATCACCAGACAAGTGCATGAAATAGTTTCCGACATGCAGAAGTTCTTCAGCTATCAGCCTGGGGCATACTACAGTGACGCCCTCTTCTTCCTCTCCATAGTTATACACAGAGTCCTTCCACAACTGCACCGAGTGGTCTTGCTGGATTCAGATCTGAAATTTAATGCTGATGTTGCAGAATTGTTCACGCATTTTGATAAGTTTTCAAGCAGCAACATTATGGGCATAGCAAACGATGCTCAGCCCGTGTATCGGCATAACTTTCATATGTACAGAAACAAGGTCAAGGACACTATGGTAGGTGGACCTCCACCCAATGGAACCACAGGCTTTAACAGCGGAGTTCTTCTGCTTGATTTAGACAAGATGAGAGCGTCACAGCTCTATAACTCTCTCATATCATCTCAGGTTGTAGAGAATCTGTCACAGAAATATATGTTTAAAGGTCACCTGGGAGATCAAGACTTCTACACACTGATATCTGTGGAGCACATGGAGTTGTTCTACGTGTTACCATGCACATGGAACAGGCAGCTCTGCACGTGGTGGAAAGATAATGGCTACGCTGACGTGTTTGATCAGTATTTTACCTGCGAGGGACACATCAACATACCACGGAAACTGTAATACACAAATCCCCAAGCTTGAGTGGGAGACCAATTAGAGGGAGGGTGGTTTTCTTGTATTCTGGGAGAAATATTTTGAGGGATGTGCATACTTTTTTACCTGATTTGTTTGTGTTTTTTACTATTTTGGGAATTGGGCCAGGAACCTTTGGTTTTGAAAATTGAGTTGTTTGACTAAACTTGGTGTGGTTTGTTATAAAATGGAGAATAAAAGGCAAAAGTGATTTAAATGTTATATTCACTTAAGTGCAATTCCTTGAGCTGAATAGGGAGATGGACCTTATATTCTGATTAATAAATATTGTTGTTTTTAAACCTTCCATCAGGAATTTCTGGCAGCAATTAAGGAAAAATATATACTATTGAGCTTGGGAATGCGGCCTAATTTTTGCCCAAAATTGACACACAAAAAAATTGCTGGATCCCCAAATGAACGCTTCCCTGTTCATTTTTAAAAAATTATCATAGCTTATTTTTTGTTTAAGTTTAATATTTAATGAAAATACATGCTCTTTATAAATAGTTAGCTAAAATGTTTGCACGTGCAGCTACAGAATCATTTTTTTTCCTGGTTGTGGTATGTATTAATTATTATGCCTATGGCTGTATTTTGAATTTATTGAACATCTTCCATTAGGAAAATATAAGGCTCCCACGGGCATTGATTATGGTAGTCTTCATACGAACTATTCAAGTTATATATATTTTTATAGTCAGGCTATTGGATTTTTTTTATACTATATCTGTTTCTATGCAAGGACATGTATATAGGTTATTTGATTAAAAATTGCACCATGAAGACTGTTATGGTATACACAGTGTTTGATACAGAAATGTACGGTAAATTCAACAGTTTCTTGGTCTACACTTGAATCAAATTTGATGTGACATGAAATTTATCAGACAAAATATGTTATCAGTATGTACAGCTGTATACTGTATGTATTCTTTATGGATCTGTGATAAACATGTGCTTCCTGTCATCTTAAGGAAGGGTGTAGACTTGAAAGAATGTATATTATTTGTTTCACAGCATGGCTCTATGGGTACCTTATAACACGAGCTCTTACTTTGTTTAAATTGTTGATTAAGACCTATTAGCTTTTTTAATATGTCAGAATCGTATCCACAATAAAGTTTTTACATTCAATCAATTAATTAATAAACACTAATATTTTTATTTTTCAGACTTGTAATCAAGTTCATTACAATTAATAGTTTGCATCCCTTTTATCAAATCAAATCAACCTTTCAGCGCTGGAACCGATTTTAAAAGCCTTTGCAAACAGTTTGATCCAGATGAGACACCACAGAATGTGGTGTCTCATCAGGATCCAACTGTTTGCTATTCTGATAGTATTCTTTGAAAGAATTCTAAGAAAATGCTAATTTTAGAAATTCAGCAGACAACATTTTAGCAGACTACAAATTTCCCAGCATGCAAAAGGGTTAATATTTACATGCAATCACCTGAACCAGAAGTATATTTATATTCAACCATGTAGGCTGTAAGCTTATTGTAGCTTTTTTGCTGAATAAATGTTGTTGTTGTTGTTTGTATACAAACGTACTTACTGTAAAACCATTAGCATTATTTGTTGGAATTAAATGTCATGGTTTTCCAAAAAGTAATGATAATGTGGGCATGTAATACCTTTAATACCTTTTTTTTTAAAGAAATCTGTTAAACATGGTGTTTATTATGGAAAACACAGCATGTGACATAACTGTGGGACATTTGGTCTAACTATGTAACAAAGTGTCAAATAAACAATTGACCCTCAATAAACAGTGTTGACAATAAACACATGTTTAAAAATAACAAAGTTATTTATCAATTAGTGGCAATCTATAACTCACTTTTGCTTGTATGTATTTCTTCATGTACATGGTGTTGTCATAGTTATACTCCCTACAAAAACTTGAAATGATAACACTGCTGAAAAAAGTTAAACAAGTTAACAAGTTAGCAGAACTGTATTATTCTTTGGACACAAATTCTTTATTTCCAACCACGAAATCCAGGACAATTACTGGTTTTAAAGTTTTCTAATACATGTATACATACATTATCAATTAACTAAATACATCTTATAATTATTGTTTTATGTAAAAAAATGTGTTTTAGGTCATATAAAATTATGTAATATTTTTATAATAAATACTAAATCTGAATGTAGAAATGAGACCAAAGCAAGAAATGAAATTGAACGTTGCTATTTATTTAATGCATGTTTGCGGTTTCAAAAATTGGTGCGCCACTCTTGAAAATATATATTTCTCCATTCCCTTGTGAATAAAAATCAATTATCCACCCAAACCAACAAAAATCCTGAATTTATTATATGTTATCAGCATTGTCCATTGGCTATGTAGTATGTGCTTTTAGTATTCAAGCTCTAACATTTTCTTTTGGCCATGTAGCATGTCGTGAAGCATTCAAGAACTAAACATTTATGTTTGTTTATAGTTATATGCTTCTTTTCAATTTTTCCAGCTTTTGCAACAATATTTGATAAAAATTACGGGCGTTTTTTTCCACTTCTAAAATTGTTAGATCTTCAAATATTTAAGACTAAGCTACCTGTGGAATTCATCTTATTGTCTATTACCAGCAATATTAACAAAGGTTTACATAGGTACATGTACTTTGTTATAGACAGTACACTCTAAACTATGTTATCTAAATAGGTACTTTGTTAAGCAGTACACCATCAAGTATGTCATCTAGCCCATGATGTTATTGTTCTTGGATCTGTCTTTGTTTTAACCTCACAAGTATTCTGCATTGATTTTCAGCTATTGATTTATTCAGATACACGACTGTTAATTATACTTAAGCAAGCTGTTACGGTAGCATTTGTTAAATCAATTGTTGAGATTTAAAAGTTATTATATATGAAGGATTGAGTTTGAACCTGTTGTAACTTCTTGTTATCATTGTCCGTCCGTCCGTCCGGAGCCATATCTTGGAAGTGCTTTGGCAGATTTCATTGAAACTTGGTATGAGCATATATATGGATAAGAGGATGATGCACGCCAAATTTCATTGTACACCATCTGTTAGTAACGAAGTTATGGCCCTTTGTATCTTCAAAAAAAGCTTTTTAATATAAGCTTAGAGCTTTATCTCCATTAACACATGACCCAGAGCCATGAAACTTGCCATAGTTGTTCTCAATCTTCTGGGGGTGCTTCACATTCAACACCCATAATCCTAGGGGCTAAGGTCAAGGTCACACATTAAGGTCAAAGGGCGTTGTCCATCCGTCCAGGAAACTTTTGTGTCAATAAGCATATTGGCAGGGATATCAATTCAACGAATTTGCTTGTTATTCACAAATACGAGTTGTGCTCTGGGAAAAAAGGATAACATGCATGTGTGTAAAGTGTTGTCCCAGATTAGCCTGTGCATTCGGAACAGGCTAATCAGGGAAAACACTTTACATTTGTATGGAATTTTTTATTGAAGTCTCTTATAACTGAAAAAAACGGTCTGGGGCAGAAAGTGCTTTCCCATATTAGCCTGTACAGACTGCACAGGCTATTCTGGGACGAAACTTTACACCCATGCCTACAGCTCGGTTCTCTCAGAACGTGGCAAGTATGATATGGTAACCAGTCTTTTGCTCAACCATTTTATACATCGATCTGAATGATTTTATTTTTTAACCACACTTAAGGAGTTATAAAGGACATAAATTATTAGAGGTGCATGACCACCATATTATGTCTTTTTCTGGTTGCATATGACATACAGAAGGCACAATTCAGAAAAGTAAAGCATCAAAATCATGCTTAGGATTCAAATGTGGAATAATTAATTTTCAATTGTGCTCAAACAGTCTTACCTATGATATGATCTGTCATGTAAATACATTTGAGCGGTGCTTTGTGAAAAGGGGGTTTAATTCATGTGCGTAAAGTCTTGTCGTCGATTAGTCCACACAGGCTTATCAGGAACGACACTTTCCCCTTTTATGATATTTTTCAATAAAAAAGAAAATCTCTTCTTAGCAACAATCCAGTTAAGGCGAAGTGTTGTCCCAGATTAGCCTGTGCAAACTGCACAGGCTAACCTGGGAAGACACTTTACGCACATTCATTAAACCCCCTTTTAACGGAGTGCGGCTAATTTAGTATTCCGTTATGTGTTGTTTGGTTTAAACAATGATACATACAATTTATTTGAATAAACATATACTGATATTTTACGACATAAAATGTGTTGTTATAACCTGATTAATGAAACCAATAATGCGTGTGGTATTTTGATGTATCACAACTCACCCGGAGAAGACACTGTTTTTGACGTGTTTGTCCGTCTGTCAGTAGTCCAAAATCTCGCTGTGATTTCCATTCTATTTTTTTCTAACTGTTCATTTGAAGCATTCTAGCTCTTATCTTAACCCTTTACCACTTAGATACGTATGTTGACGCATTTGTAGTCCCTTAGAAAGTTACATTTTATTAAATACCTTTCTTACAAGATTCAAGTTTGAAAGGCTTCATTTCCATCCCTTAGATACTGATGAGCAGCAAACAGCATAAGACCTGAACAGACTGCGAGTTACTCGCAGGCTGATATGGTTTTATGAAGGTGATTGGTCTTTATGAAACAAAGAAACCTATTGCTCTATGATTCTAAAGGTCAAGGTAATCTGGGTCACTTATGTAACATAAGCTCTTTAACTTAAATGTGACACATAGGATAGTACATTACACTTGTCATGTGTCACATAGGTGTTTACTATAATTCAACCATTGTGCATAGCAAAGTTGAGCATAACTATTGAAGCTCTGAAAGTCTTTTATATCATTTAAATAAACTACAAGCAAACAATGTTACTTTTCGTTCATTTATTTTATTTACAAGAGAATAAATATTCTATTAAAATGTTGATCAAGAAATGTAGACTCAACACCCTTAAATGTGTCGCGCTTTGTGAAAAGAGGGTTTGATGCGTGTACATAAAGTTTATGCCCAGTTTAGCCTGTGCAGTCTGCACAGGCTAATCAGGGACAACACTTTCCATCTAAACTTGATTTTTTGCTGAGAAGAGACTTCTTTGAAACAAAAAATATCAACAGGGGAAAGTGTCAACCCTGATTAGCCTGTGCGGACTGGACAGGCTAATCTGGGACGACACTTTATGCACATACATTTAACACCAGTTTCATATAACACCCTCAAATATGAAGAGTCAACGGATACATATAACAGATATTAAATGTACAGAACAACAATATACCAGAATCATTATATGTGTCGTGTTCTGAGAAAACTCGGCATAATGTATGTGCGTAAAGTGTCATCCCAGATTAGCCTGTCCAGTCCGCATCAGGGATGACACTTTCCGCTTTTATGGTATTTTTCGTTAAAAGGACGTCTCTTCTACACGAAAATCCAGTTAAGGCGGAAATAGTCGTCCCTGATTTACCACGTGCGGACTGCACAGGCTAATCTGGGACGACACTTTACGCACATGCATTATGCCAAGTTTTCTCAGAACGCGACTCATATTTAAAATGTTTAACAAACTTGGTACAATTTTTTTGGCCCATGATACTTTTTCATGGTACATAGCAAAATCACAATGGGCATACTGGAAAGCTTATTAAGGTAATCTTTATATTATAACATGACTGTTTTTAATCAAATAAGCCGCGTTCTGGGGGAAATGGGGCTTTATGTATATGCATATAACAAATGCCTGAGCTTTTCCCATGCATTCTTAAACCTAAAGCCAATACAATTGTTACAAAACACTCGGTGGTGTAAATAAACTAAAAGTGACTAAAAGAATCAAACATGTCATGAAACAAGTACAAACTATCGGTATACAGGTAAATACGGGATTACTTTTCTACATTATGATACGCAACAACAAGCAGTACAATTCTTACACGGTTTTACCATGAGCTGAGTAATAACTTCAATCTTTATGAGTCTAGCTCTGCAAAAATGGGGTTTAATGCATTTGCATGCTGGGAAATTTGTAGTCTGCTAAAATGTCGTCCGCTGAATTTTTTAAATTTGCATTTTCTTCGATTTTTTTTCAAAGAATACTTTCAAAATAGCAAACAGTTTGGATCCTGATGAGACGCCACATTCTGTGGCGTCTCATCTGGATCCAAACTGTTTGCAAAGGCCTTCACAATTCGGTTCCAGCACTGAAAGGGTTAATGCATTTGCTTGCAGTTTTGCCTCAGTCTTCAGAGGCTAATAATTGACAACACTTAAAATAAATTTACTCTAGACAGAAAGTGTCGTCCTTGATTGGCTTGGGTAAAAAAATCCGGAAAACGGTTATTATAGAAACAAAAATAAGTCCAAGGCCCATAACGTCCCCAAATATCAATGGATCAAAACAAATATCCCACCACGGAGCGTATATTGACAGGAGTTGAAACGAGTATTTGACCCTTACTGTAGTCAATTCAAATTAATGCAAAAACTTATCATCCGATTGTATTGGTATAAAACGTATAAACGTTATCTTGTTGCTTATTAATTCCTCTTTCAAAAAAAAATAACTTTTAGTATATGCCCGTTGTTATTAATGGATGTATAGCGAGTTAAACACGAGAAATATACATTTTATGTTTTACCCACGCGCGTTTAACCTTGTCGATACTTTGTTACGTAACCAGTAGCTATCGATTAGCGTACATCGAAGCGGCGAGGTTATACATTTTGATATACCCACTAACGTCTTTTTTTTCTAATTTTACTTTTATTTCTCGGCCGATTTTGACAAATTATATATCATTAGAAAGCCTACATTTCGTAGTTTTCAGATGTATAAATATATATGAAGTTTTACTTCTAATTTGGGCAGCCAAAGAGGGTTTAATTTACACATTCTTGTCCAAGAGCTTCTGGGGAGTGTTATTTCATCATCATGGAATTTAGATAAAAAGCTTACCACAACTTCTTTTCAGCTATAAACATTTGTTCAGAATAGTTGGTTTGATTACAACAAGTGAATACCGTAACATCGTAAGTTGGTTGGGTCTAAAAATTATTCACAAACATATAAGAGGAGACAAGATTTGCACGTGTCCTACATTAAAAAACTTGTATATTAAACACAAGTAGGAAATAAATTACTCATACAAAAGCCAATAATAAGTAACCAAAACCGGTACTCAAAGTTTCGGATATCGTCTTACCCAAATATTCCATACACATTATTTAAGTGTAAGATAAACCTAGCTAGAATCATATTAGTCAGATCTAAGTGGTACATGCAAGAGATTGATCGTTGTATTCCATATCAAGATACAGGGGTGTGATTGAGGCAAAGTCAGAGGGGAGGAAAATTCTGTTGACTGATTTTGACTACGCGAATGGCGCGCATAACGCAATGACAAACCTAAATACAGACATTAAAATAAACAACTTTTTGAACTTCATAACAATATTTCTTTATAAAAACCTGTTAAACTTCACATTTAACATACTGAGGATGCAAAGTAAACAGTTAAGTATTTATTGTGATCAATAGCAGCAGTTTTTCAATGTATTGAATTACAGTTAATAGACTAAATATAAACAAACACACTTGAGTGTTCTTCTGGTGTTAATGATGTATTAACTGAGTTAAATTAATATATTTAATTTGTTTACCTTTCAATATCTTGCATTTCACATCTTCACTCAGTTCAAAGCTATTTCAGTTAACTGAACAGCGTGACAAACATAATAAAGCAGAATATGCATATGAATCTGATTATACACAGACCCACAGACATATAAATCAAATCATGTTTGTCTATTTCCATGTTCGAACGATACTCTAAATTGTTTTACTTCGCGAGTAGACTAAACTCCAATTTGCAAACACTGGTTTCCGTGACACAAATTCAGTGGGCACATTTCTTAACAAAATATGTGTTGCTTGTATCTAAAACGTAGTCTTTTTTTTGACAAACACATTTCATTATTCCTATCAGACTAGGTGATGTCAGTCGTTTATTCGTTTGCTATTTCTTATTTCAATAATCTTAATTTTCTCTTCTTCTTCATTATATTTTATCGAGTGCACCGGGATTGTCTCCCATATGGCCATCGCCCCCAGAAAGACGTGTTAGTTGGTTACGGGGGATAGTGCAAGATACAGGAGACACCCCGTCCCAGAGGTGACCCTGGGTCTTGTAGTGCCCGGTGTATAGCACCTAGTACACTGCACCTCGGTTTAACGTCTCATGCGAAAGACGAGTTAGTATGTTAGGTGCAGCGGGGGATCGAACCAGCGATCTCTGGATTGTGAAGCCAGTGTGTTACCACTAGACCACGGATCCGCTTAATTTTCTCTTCACAACGGCGCCGTTTTCAAACAAATCAGCTACGCGCATTTTAAGAACACGATTTTAATTGGAAGATTGGGAAACGACAGCCAATTATATGGCTCGTTTTAAAAATGCTTAGGCAGAATCTACCAGTGTAAAATGAGGAGAGATTTCGCGGGCCGCGGATATTTCGGGCCGCTTATGAAATACGTCCGCGGAATCAGTGGTAGCCCCTTTCTCCCACATTTTTTAAAACGAATTTACGCAAATCTCAGAAGTGACATCCGGGACAACCCGATCCGCGGATCCGCGGAAAAATCACACCCCTGGGATATACTATTCATTCCAACTATGCTTGCTTCCTTCAAAGTTACTGAAATCATACAAAATAACATAGTTTTCAATGGAAAAACAAAAAACATGTATTTCTCCGTGCAAGTTGCTCCCCGTTAGTTATTTGTCTGAATCGTCATCATATCCATAGCCTACAAATTAACACTCACCAGAAAGAGCTTTAAAAGAGACAACAGTCAGACGTGTAAAAAAACTTATCTCAAAGGTGAGGGTATGAAAGGTCATTGTCATGTCTTATAGGAGTTGAACAGCACAGCACTTTGAGAAACATTTTTGAGCTATTGTCAATACACATACAGGGAAACTTTAGCTGCACCAGCAGTAGAGGAAACACTTATTATGCAATGCGATCCTGTATTTATGACAAGTACCAAATTTACAAGGAGCAAGACCCGAAACCAACACTAGACGAGATACACATGAACAAAACAAGTCACAAACATGGACAAAACGTTGGTCATCGACTTGGAATCATAAATGCAAAAAAAACACCCGGTGTTGTCATTGGTTTTAAAGACCTCCAAACTTGACCTAAAATAATTACTTTATCATTTAAGTGTACTTAAAGAATGACCTCGTACCATCAAAATTCAAAATAAATAAAGGAATTTTACAGGTGTAGTTTATCAATGCAGTGACGGCTACCCAAAATGAAAAAAATCTATGAGAGTTGACACAACAGTTTGTGTTATTTGCGTTCCTAAATTGACAATCCCTGCATGTGTTATTATATGACAGGTTTATGTTCGTCAAGCTCTCCTGTTCCTGTTTGAATCATATTTCATAAACCCATCGATGAAGGAAAGCTATTGTGGTAATTCGCCATCTTGTGCCCGTTATCCGTTGATCCACGTCAAGATTTTCCTTCAAATACCTTCTCTGAAACAAGATGTGGGATTTTGAAATGTATGTCAAATATGGTTGTCATTGATTGTCCCCTGGTCTTTCTCTCCGTTACCGAAGTATACAAATGCGTTTAGATTAACAAATGAATGACTTAAAGACATATTGCAATAGAAATTCATGTTCAGAAATATGCCAACCCACGACATTGGGCCCGTCATCTTTGAGTCTGTAAATGGAAAAACAGCAAAAAAAACCATTTATATCTCTAGAAACTGCAATATCTGAGCTTATTTAACCCCGGTGTTGTACATAAGTTATAGAGACTTAAATAATTAAATCACTATAAAAGTCTTATCTGAAACCGAGGAATTAAATGATTTGTATTTAATATCGTACACATTATCCACTCACAAATTTCAACGTGAGGTAAATTAGAAGGCATGCTTTTTTGGACCTTTATTACTTAAATCTAAGAATAATGAAACGTACATATATCAATTACTTAGTAATATTTCACGCTTAAAAAACATTTGCATAACTAACACGAATACTAGGAACAATAATGATACCATTTGTTCATCATATACCGTTTGTACTCCATATATCAGTTTCAAGAGCTCTGATCTGCATTTTGGAAATCTTGTCATCGAATATTGACTAAACGATCGAACCAAAAGGCAGAAAGGCATAGGTTTAGACCAAAAACACAGTATTAAGTCTTAACGACTTTACTTTCATGTTTCTTTCATTATTGTATAGAACGGACCAAAATAGGTTATGTTGGGAACGCAATAATTCACGTAATATACATTCTTTATTTACTTAATTTTTAAACTTGAATGGAAAAACTCCGTTTCTAAGACTTTCTTGTTCTTCGTTGTATTTAAATAAAAAATGTATAGGTTAATTCTAAAAACACCGTTTTAATACTTTTGAAATGAATGCTGAGAAATTAATCCGAGCCATGAAGAGAGAACACTGCCACCGACTTTGCATTGTTTGCAAATAATGAACAAATTAATGCACGAATTAAATGTACTGTCAATTTTCATAAAACTTACCGGTATATCAACAATAATGTACGGCACCTTGTGCAAACATTGAGTAGCAACACTACAAATATTCAATGAAGGTTTCGGACTTGGAACTATCCGAATACAACGTGCACATGGTTTGAAAGTAAGTAAGACTTGGTTATTTATTACAAGACTAAAATAAAGTGGTTCACAAGAAAAAATAAGATCGCCATATCTATATCGACGAATATTTGAGAATAGATTTTGTTTATAAATAGTTACTTATCTGTTTTTCACTTGCATAATTTTAAACGGAAGTACCGATCTATTTTGTGTATGCGCAAGTTGTTTCCCTTAATTTGTTTGTATAAATATATTACCAAAGACATGTGAGTAATTATTGCATGAAAACGAGGCGACACAAAATATTGTATTTGTTGCACTGCGTTATCACCAGAAATAACTTCAAATACGTAGAAAACACTTATTTTAGCAGGGGTCTTGGGCTTATGCCAAACTCGTACATCTAAAGACAAAGCGTTCGGAGCTATTACATTGGACATTTATGAGTAATGGATACTAATCCACCGTGTCTTCATTGGGTTTGGAGTGTTTTTCCGATGTTGTGTATGGTGCCACAATATAAAATAAAAGTATTTTTAATATTAACTTATATTCATATGATTGTAGAATGTAGAAAGTGCAGGCATGCTTTTGCATAAATATCATTTAAGTCCATAGCGATACAATTTAGTAAGATATTCATCTTGAGGCAATTGTCTTTAAAGCGACAATCCGTCGTTATATGAGGACAGTCTTGGTAAGTAATTTTAAAATGACTTGGCGAATTACGAATTTTGAATTCAGAGAAGCTTCATCAAAACACATGTTTGACACTTGAACATTAAGCAATAGAATGGCATCCATCGTGCACAATACACACTATTCCAATTTTGAACATTCTCTGTTGTTGTGTTTCTTTTAATTATCTGAGGGACGATGAAGTTTCAATCTTCACATGCCTTACATGACCGACGACCCATGTGTGCAGATCTTATAGCTGAGTGGGGATAGGGATAATTAAGTTCCACTTTGGCTACACACGCCATTGATAATTGATGCGAACGACGAAAATGGGCTAAAACCTTAATGGGGTTTCATGGCTGAGGAGAAAAATGTAACACCCTTAAAGATATGCACACTTTCTATGAAGACAGATCATATCTTTTTGTGCAGTGTTTCCTTGGTCCGTTGATTTAGTGATATCGAAGACACAGTGTTTAACGAGGTTTTGCGACATAACACTGCATGACAAGTACAGTTGAGATTTTAACACGAAGTTATGCGGTAAGTACTATTTGTTAATTGTCCCCTACCGGTTTCACCGGAGGGGACTAATAATGGTTTGCGCTTTGTGCGTCAGTTTGTCTGTCAGTCTGTCAGTCCGTCATACTTTTGTGGATCCTGCGAAAACTTAAAAAGTTCTTCATATTTTTTTCATGAAACTTGAAATATGGACAGATATGGCAATATGGAGATTATGCACGTCATTTAATTGTGTTCCTACGTCAAGAATTCTGGTTGTTATGGCAACAACAAAAAAATTCTGACAAAGGTGGAGCCGGTAGGGAACATATATTGCTTGGCAATAGTCTTGTTGTTATTGGTTTTCATGTTTTAGGAAATCATGTTAAACATTATTATTTTTAAAGTAACAAATAAACACTTAAAAAGCAGTACGTTTTTCGAATACAAGTTCTCATTATATCTTTTTTATTTGTCAATAAGTAACTACTTATCATTTTATTTTTGACTTCTTGACTTCATGCTCTTTTCTTAATACCACACTTAAAAACGATAGAGATAGGTATTGCGAGTCTTATATAATCTGACAACATCTTATTAAAAATTGCAATGCGAGCTGTTTTTGTAATTAACATGAATTTAACAGAACCATTGAACCAGTATTTCAAGCCGTCTATCAGAAATTTACACGCAAATGTAAATTCATTTGTTTCGCGTTGCAACGCTTTATAATTTTCAGGTTTTGAAATCATCAAAAGATGAATAATTATAATGGATATTTTAGAGCATGGTAAATGTTCAGTATTACTATTTCCTCTCAAATATCATAACTAAAACGAATATTAGCGAATCTGAAACAACTTTTAATTTTGTCAATTTACCAAAACCTAAAAAGGCCCATTTAAATTACCCATTTAATAATGTACATAAACCTCGTTATTTTAAAATTTCGACACTTCCAACTTCCGCTAGCAGGCTTTTCACTACACACGCGAAAAACAAAAACCTTCCTTCGTACATCTACAAATAAACACATACATATTTTAAAAAGCTTTTGTAGATAAAATGCATCACATATTGCATTATTTTTTGTCATAAGTGCTCTCCAATATTCCGTTATCGGAATCAATCGGGCACTTGTTGATCAATATTAGGCTATATAAGTGGTGACCCATGCTTTATTTATTATTGTAATTTTCTCAAAGTTTTAATAAACCGATAATCCTACAAGTGAAACAATCAGGCAAAATGCATTTCTCTGTAGGCTATTGACTATAGAACTTTGATATGTTGTTTCTATGTGGCTCTTGTTCTATCCGAAAGAGAGTTCGCGCTGAAAGCATTTTCATCTCACGTTGTTTTGAAAAAGTTGGATTATTTTTATATGTAGGAGTGCTGATAAGACACGGACGGTGATATCGGTTGTTTTACTGCGTTTACTGAAGAAGGCCTTTGGCCGAAATATTTAATAAAAGAGTAAATGTATGAAGTTTTAATAATTTCCTCCCTCTGGAGATCAAATACATAGAGTGTTTTAAAAGTGTATTACATGTGTGAGTGAAAACCGTGCTAATGTTGCATAATTTAAGTTATAGATATACGATGACAAAAAATGCACCATCTTTTATCTTACATATATATCGTGCTTTAATATTAATCATAACACTTATTATATTCAGTGTGTGTTCATTGAACTATCTTTATACATGCATGAACGAAGAACTTAAATTCAATGGTTTCATAGTGTAAGTTTAATGGATGCAGCAATTTAATACTTAGATATAATCGTTAAGTCGAAAATTAAACTTCTCGTCTGCGACAACAATTACAAGAGCATACGACAATTATGCCGTACCGAAACCACATGGTCCCCTTGGAATCTACGGAAGAACCCGAGGAGTTCCGACTGAAGAAAACGGTGTTTCTTGGATACACGGACGTCAACGCTGGCAGCATGTAAACGTGATGCTTAGCAATTCTTTGAGCCTTGCTGTTGGTAAACTGGGTTTACTACATGAACGTAAAGAGCCGACCCATATCAGCCTGTGAACCCTGCACAGGCGTATCAGGGATGAACATTTCCGCCTAAAATTATTGTCCCTGATTAGCCTGTGCAGGCTATTATGTGACGACATTTTACGCACATGCACTAAGCCCCGTTTTACCAAAACAAGGATCATTTTAAAGTTAGTTATTTTTACTTAATAGTTACAACATGAAGAGACGTATGAAGACAAAGTGTTGTCTGTTTTATGGAAATAACCAAAACTTGTTGTCTTTGAGATCGAGCATTGCACCACCGGCTTGAACGGCTGACATCATGCTCAGAAACAAATAGGACGTTTCAGCTATGAAAACGTACATACGTAAAATGAAACAAACAACGTCTTCGTGTGTGTGTTTGCTGTTTACGTTCGTGTCTTTTCTTTTATATTTGTTTTGTGCCTCGTTGTTTGGCAATCGATTCCTTGCCATAAATAAAGGACCGAAGTATAGAATAAGGATTTTTTCCTGCTATTGCAGCTTAAGTTTCACTTTGTGTCTGTTTAACCAATACCAATATTTATTGCCGTACCAAAAAACACCAATCTCTCAGATAAAATCCAGGCGCATGCCATCATCACAATTTTGCAAACGTAAGTCAGGGACCTATACAAACAAATATTGTTTGTATAGGTCCCTGCGTAAGTCAATTTGACCAATGTGCGTCAAATCTCTATCAAAATAGCTAAAAGAAAGAGCATTGTTCTGGTGCAACTTGCCATAATGCGTGTGCGTAAAGTGCCGTTTTAGAATAGCCTGTGCAGTCCGTACATCCTAATCTGTGACGACGCTTTCCACCTGAACTAGATTTTCGCAAAGAAGAGACTTCCTTTAAACGGACAATACAATAAAAGGGGAACGTGTCGTCCCTAATTAGCCGGTAAGGACTTCACAGACTAATCTGGGATAGCACTTTACGCACGTGCATTACGCCTACTTATCCTGGAACAAGGCTCGTACATATTTTTCATATACTTTTTCCATTTTCTAGACGGGCATTGTAGGGGATCACAATGAAGCGCGAATATTACGACGTGAACATACCGGAGCTGTGTAATGCGCGGATCGCCGTGGATCTTTCCGGGATACTGGACCCGCGAGACAAGCCGTATTCGCCTCTACAAGTCTGGAACCTGAAATATGAGCAAGTATACACTAGAAATAATAATAATTTCTTTAAAACATCGCTTTCAAGGAAGTGATGTTAGTCTTTTGATTCGGAGTAAATCGATTTGACTGTGCAACCTTTGGCAATGATTATTATATAACTTAAAAATATAAATGGATGCTTTGCCAAATTAATCGTTGATTAACGCATGTCTACGACCCTATTTACCTCGCTCTAGAAAAAAGGAGCTTAATGTGTGTGTGTGTTAAGTCTGAACAGGATAATATGGCACGACTCTTCTCTCGTTCTGGACTTTTGCCAAGAAGAGACTTACTTTTAAAGAAAAATACCATAAAAACGGTCGTCCCCGATCGTGCGGATTAAACAGGCTAATCTAGGACGATATTTTACGCATTTGTATCAAGCCAAGTTCTCCCAGAACGACCCTCAATTACTTTTGTAAAACATCGTTTTAAGAAGTGATTTTAAACAATGTCTTTTTATAGTGCGCTGTTGTTTTTGTCGTCTATGGGGTTTTTGGATTTTTTTCCTTCTTGTGACGGTGTGATTTAACTTATTCGTTTAAGTATCTTTAAGATACAAATACACTCCATGTTAAGTACATTTTTTTTTATCCTGTACAGAATTGATACATTATTTACACTTTTCATTACACTGACACAATGAAATTTATTGCCCTCAATTCTTCATAATGCAAATGTGAGTTTAACGATCACTGTTATTTTTTAAAATTTCGAATTGCTTTTAATAACTCGATTATTACATTTAAGTCATTACATGGAGAAAGCCTTTATATTGTTTTATATATACCAAAGTCGCCTTCTCACAGGAGTAATTTATCGTTCATTTATTGGTTTATTTCCGTAATCGTAAGACATTTCATTTAACTGCACATAAACAGAGGGGGTTATCACGTGACAAACAAGATGGCGACGTCAATGCCGAGGAAGGTATTTTTCGTCGTTTTATACCATGTATTACTTGTATTTTTTTTAAATTCCGCCCACTTCCCAGCCGAATTAGGAAGAAAGTTACTGTCTTTTATTTCAAAGTAATATTCGCTCTATATCTCGACTTTACTCGGTGCGAAATTTCTTAGCGGGATGACCTAATTAGGGCTCCACCAAGAAAATTTGCGGGGAGTAAAGTCGAGATATAAAACGAATTTAAATACGCTTATCACATTTTTACTGATCTGGCTGGAAAGTTAGCGTCATTTAAAAATAAACAGAGGTAATAAAGGGTATAAAACGTGGGAAAATAACCGTCTCGGTATGGACGTCGCCATCTTGACCATCACGTGATTACCCCCTCTGTTAATATCATTTGGAAACGTAACCTGATATTTAGTAGGACGTTGATCTCAATGCCTTAACCGTACATTGATTCTAATGATTATGTGACTTTGGATTTAAAGCAAATATGATGGTGCAATCTTTTGCTATGATTATTCAACATTAAAATATAACGCAGGATATCATACGGACAGGCGGATTTAATGCATGTGCGTAAAGTTTGGTCTCAGATTAGCCTGTCCAGTCAAGGACGACACTTTCCGCTTTGATGTCATGTTCGTTTAATGGAATTCATTTCTTAGCGAAAATGCACTTGCGGCGGAAAATATTCCCTAAAATAAGCCTCTGAGGACTGCACAGGCTAATATGCAACGACACTTAACGAACATGCATTTAACACCGTTTTCCCAGACCGCGACTCATATCTCGTTTTCAGTGATTCTGTCTTAGGGCCAATTGGTATCTAGTTTTAAGTTATTCTGTTTAAGGGCCAATTTGTATCTAGTTTTCAGTGATTCTGGTGAACACGATTCTCAAGCCGCAAACCTGTCACCACGTGTGCAGCTGGATAGTCGACATGTGCACGAGCAGGTACACGTGGTTATGTATTGATATTGTATGATCTGTGTCTCGCTCTAGGAAAACGGAGCTTAATGCACATGCGTTAAGTGCCTTCCCATTTAAGCTTTTGCAATTCGCACAGTCTAATCTGAGATGAAACTTTCCGATTATATTTGATTTTCTTTGAGAAGAGACTTCCTTTAAACCAAAAATATTTTTTCAGCGGAAAGTATCGTCCCTGATTAGCCTGTACGGACTTCACAGGCTATTATTGGAAGACACTTTACGCAATGGCATTTAGCCCCATTTATTTTTATGCAATAGGTCGAAGTTTGTATTTTGTTAGGCCAAGTTTTGTGTTTAATTAGACCAACACATTTTTTGCATATTTAGAGAATCCGGTTTCGTCCTATCGCGAATATCTGATCGAAGAAAATGACAATATTACCAATCGGGTATGATAGCGTTCAAATAATGAAAAAAAGGTATCTGTTTTTATTATAATTGCATCAATAGTGCAATTGTATATCATTAACTCGTGAAACATGATGAGTTGGAATGATTCTCGTTCCCTAAAAAGTGGTTACCGTTCCCAATACAAAGTGTAAAAGTGGCTCCCGTTTCAAATCAAAGTGGTTGAGTGGTTTATGTACTCAATGCAAAGTGGTAGAGAGGTTCCTGTTCCAAATAAAAGTGGTAGAGTGGTTCCCGTTGCCAATACAAAGTTGTAGTGGTTGTCGACCCCAATACAAAGTGGAAGAGTGGTTCACGTTCCTAATAAAAAGTGGAAAGGTTGATCCCATTCCCGACACAAAGTGTTAGAGTGGTTCCCGTTCCTAATACAAAGTGGTAGAGTGGTTTTCAATCCCAATAAAAAGTGGATTCCCGATTCCAATAAAAAGAAAAAGAGTGGTTCCTGTTCTCAGTACAAAGTGGTAGAGCGGTTCCCGTTCCCAATAGTAAGATAAAGAGTGGTTCCCAATATAAAGCTGTGCAACTAAACATATGTTTCCCATCGCCAGACTTTTGTGTTTTCTAGTGAATACTTTAATATAACTGACATGTGACTGAATGGCTTGTGTATGGCATTTCTATGACCTGAGTATGATGTGTGAATGGCGTGTTTAGTTTACCTTCTTATTTAAGCTTGATCGTATCGAAAGCCTAAGGCTTATTGAAACTCCCGAGTCCGTTTCCTGGGTAGAACCAGTACTTGGTGACTTTTGGGGAGATTTAAAGAATGTTCCCAAAGCTGGCATCGAACCAATGTCTTTCCGGTCGCCAGGTGGACACCATATCCTTTTCGCAAAGGCGTACCGTTAATTATATTTGAATCGTCTGGTAATGTGTGCGTTATTATGTTGCAGCTGTGTTGACAAGATGGTGGTCCTCAGCGCTCTGAGGGTCGATGTCCCGTCCAGTCACGTGTCCAGTCACGTGGCACGTGCTACCATCTACGAGAAGACGATCAACGATATGCCACGTGAGTAGCCTCGTGTATGACACGTGCAGAATAAAATCGTCTTTTCGGTCAATTACTCGTACATATTAAATTTTACCATACACCGAATCATAAGAACAAACAAACAAATAAATTTTTACACGGACGTTTTTTATAGAAATAAAATAAAACTAATGCGCTGTCAAAATTAGCGCACAAATCAACTGATGCGTGTGTGTGTTTCAGAGTTTATTTACAGGTCCTACTGGCCTCTTCACGAGGTTACGGTAGCCCGACCTGTATTCAACTGATGCTTAAGTGCTTAATGTTATTATAACATGGTCTACTAAAGTAGTTTTGAAAACAGACGCTCCTGTTACTCTAAAATGCTTGCCTTTTCGCGTTGTTGCCATTTTTTATATATACAACTTTTAATATGTTAAGTCGCAGTGAATGTGTGCTTTCTATCTCCAGAAAAATATAAGCATAATATCCTAAAACTGAAAAACAATCTGTAATCATCGGTATGAAATATCGTGGTTTAAACAAGATTTGTGTCGTGAATTTCTGATTTTTGTGCGGAATTTGCGTCGGACACTAACAGACGCATCTATGTTAAGTTCGTAGGTCTGTCAACCTACAAAGTATACCAAAATTAATGTCGCAAAAAAATGGTTTTGAAGTATCAACGACTATAAACCCAATACAACTGTAGAAGCTTTAAAAAAAAGAATTACGCACCAAATGATTTCAGTCATGAAATGTCTCTTCCGGGAGAGTCTGTCATGACTGACCCTTTCCAAGAGCGTAAACCCAAACCTTGTTAAGAGATATATAACACAGCTATTTATGCACCTAGTTTTTCAGTCACGAAATGTCCGTCACTTCCGGGCGAGTCACGCATGACTGACTCCTTTTGTATTGTAGTTACGAAATGTCCGTCACTTCCGGGCGAGTCGCACATGACTGACCCCTTCCTTAGCACGCTCATACAGATGGTGCACGTGGGTTATGTGCCCACGTGTTTCCTCGTGGTTTGATAATATTATGCAGCATTAATTAAAGGATTAATGATCTAAAAATGTGTGATATAAATAATATTGCTGTAAGGAACTTAAGCAATAAAACAATACCGGCTACACTATTAAAACACAGTAACAGAAAAATATTATGTAATAAATTGATATATTAACTAGAGTTAAGACATCCCAGATTAGCCTGTGAAATACGCAAATGCTAATTCGACAAGACACTTTCCAGTTGCACTGGATTTGATTATAGAAGAGACTTTCTGTAAACGAAATATTCAATTAAAGGCGGATAATGCCGTTCTTGAATACCTGTGCGAATGTGAACAGGTTAATCTCGGGCATGCGTTAAGTCAAGTTTTCTCAGAATGCGGCTCATTTGTGTCTCTTTAGTGTTGGCGGAGGTTTCGGTGGAACCGCCATTAATGTGAGTAAAAGATAACTTGAGAATGTTTCTACAATCACTATACAACTTAAGACAAATGTTGGCATACGTTTAGTTTTGATATTACGCAATTGTAATTGCAAGATATACCCCTCATAACGTCACATCCGACTATCGGAGTTCGGAGTTCTTTTGAGATGGGTTATTTTGTATTTTTGTCATACGTTGGCATTGTATACATTCCGTAATCAAGGTATAGGATCACGTTACTTTGTGGGGTTCACAATTAAACTTTAATGGATGTAAATACAACGGTAAGCGGTGCCTTATTTCTAATAATTTGTTTAAATGATTTTTCTTAAAAATGTCAACTAGTGCATAAAAGACAGTGTTTTATGCTGCTTTCGACAATGCGAAATACATCGGAATTACTTTATTTAACGAGCCTCTGTTCTTGGACAAACAATTCGATGTATTCAGCATTCATTTACACGGTTATGCAGAACGCAACGTGAAATTTTGTTACCAATTTCAGACGTATGCAATGATTTATTTTAAAATCTTAAGGTATCGGCGCGAACCGCAAGAAACACTGTCTTTTATGCACTTAAGATTTTTGTTTATGTATTCAATAACTGAGATATTCGCGAAAATAAAGTTCTTAACTGCGTGTTTACATTTTTCCCGTGTGTAAACCCCTGAAAACCCATTGATCCTGCACCCTGCTGATGTCACACACGTCATTGTCATTTGTATACGGACGCGACAGCACTTAGATATAGTCCTCGGAGGAGTTAATTATATCTAAACGAGCATAATGATTTAAATTTCTATACAAAGTTATGCTTTTACCTGATTACGTTGACATTGTATTAATAACAATACCAGGAGCAATGTTTTTTAAACATGTTTATGCAATTAAATGCATATGCTTGTGTGGTCATGTTATTTCTACTTTCCTTTCCGAATTCGTATACATTCATATACACTTGCGAAGAAAACGTTTGTTTATTCATCATGTTCAATTGATAAGCATTTTAAAATTGATTTAAATGATGCACACATTAAGTTCGTTAACATACCTGCAACCAATGAACACAATATGGTGTTTTTTTTACAAATGTTTATGAAAGCGTCTCATGCACAAAATGGAGCGAAATGTAATTATACTTAGAAGAGGACCCTTTTTACAACCTAAAAAAGCACACGGGTTAGCTGATAAACGAAGACCCTTTATACAACCAAAATAAGCACACGGGTTTGCTGATAAGCGAGAAACCTTTATAAAACTAAAATAAGTACACGGGTTTGCTAATAAGCGAGGACCCAATATACAACCAAAATAAGCTCATATGTTAGCTGATAAGTGAGAACCCATTATACAAAAAAATAAGCACGCGGGTTCACCGATAAGCGAGGACCCTTTATACAACCAAAATAAGCACACGGGTTTGCTGATAAGCAAGGGCCCATTATGCAACCAAAATAAGCACACGGGTTTGCTGATAAGCGAGGAAACATAATAAAACCAAAATAAGTTCATGGGTTAGCTGACAAGTGAGGACCCATTAAACAACACAAAAAAAGCCTATGGCTTAGCTGATAAGTGAGGACCCATTATACAACCAAAATAAGCGAGGACCCAATATACAACCAAAAATAAGCTCATGGGATTGCTGATAAGTGAGGAAAGCATTATACAACCAAAATAAGCACACGGGTTTGCTGATAAGGGTGTTCCCAAATATACAACCAAAAAAAGCACCTGGGTTAGCTGATAAGTGAGGACCCATTTTACAACCAAAATACGCTAACGGGTTTGCCGATAAGCGAGGACCCTTTACACAACCAAAATAAGCACACGGATTTGCTGATACGCGACGACCAATTATACAACCAAACTAAGTCATGGGTTAGCTGATAAGTGAGAACCGATTATACATCCAAAATAAGCCCACGGGTTTGCTGATAAGCGATGACCCTTTATACAACCAAAATAAGCACACGGGTTTGCTGATAAGCGAGGACTCTTTATACAACCAAAATAATATAATGAGTTAGCTATTAAGCATGGACACATTATGCAACCATAATTAGCAGACGGGTTTGCTGATAAGCGATGACCCATTAAACAGCCAAAATAAGCTCATGAGTTAGCTGATAAGTAAGGATCCTTTATACAACCAAACTAAATACACGGGTTAGCTTATAAGCAGTCCCGGATTACCCTTTAGGCAGAGAAGGCAACTTCCTATGGGCCACGTGACTTTTACGCGCCCCATAATACTGAAACGAAATAATTTTCTTTACTTACTTAACTTGATTTAATGATTTCACAAAGCCAATTGTTTTATATCAACGTTATGTTCCGATTAAAGGCTTGACAATTTCTTACCAAGTGACCATCATTTATTATTTGCAACACCGTAGTGTTTTGCTGATTTAAACGAGTGAAATCGACTGGGCAGTGGCGCTCCACTAAGCACTAGGCAGCCTACTAGAGACCAGTGGCGTGGTAAAATAACAGGAATATTTAAATAAGATATAAGATCTTTCTTATATAGTTAATAAGATTAGCTTTTCATTCGGTGATATTTCACGTTCTATTATTTTTCAGGTCATAAGATTATTTCAGAGAACCAATAATGATGCGACAAAAATCAGCTTTGATGAGGATTTCTCGTTTGAATTGGTTTGTTGGAATACTATCTTTAACAAGAATTTATTGAATATATAACTTTGTCATGAACATAATGACTCACCAGCACAAGAAAATAATGCACGATAATGGTATTGTTTGTACAAAAACCGTACTCACCTGACAACATTATGTTATGTGTTAACCTGTTGTTGTGCTTAGGCAACATATACATTGATTTTGTTTATAGCTACGTTTGAATATTCATTTAATACAGTTAACTTAAAACATCTCAAATGAGCATTTAAACTTGTATAATCTTTACCGTTTATTTTAATTATTAATATATCTTATTTTGTAATGTTGTAAGTAATAATGTTTATGTTCGTTTTGTAAGAAGAAAAAGAAGAAAAATCCGTATGCAAAGAAATCTATAGTTTAGTATGTGAGTGTTTTTTTTATTTTGTGCAGATTTACAAAGGGGAGAAAGTCACCAGTAGTGCATCAACGATTTACAACTGAAGGTTTGAATTCTGACGAGGACCTGAATGGTTTGAAAACGAGCTGACAACGACCTGTATGGTTTGAATGCTAGCTGAAAACGATATGTAGGGTTGAAATGCTAGATGACACCGACCTGTATGGGTTGAATGCGTGTTACCACATTGTCCTTTCGGAACAATGGCAGCGGAGATGCGACGTTAAGGACAAAAGGATACCCTCAGTCATCTTTCATCGAGCCATTAAGAGAATACGCCTTATTCTATTAAATTTCTTCTCTTAAATACGGATAGTAAACGTAATTGTTAACATTCACGTTATAATTCAGATCATGTAAAATTGTATCGTGTTTGGCTAACAAATGGTAAAAGTATGGGTTATGTATTACATTTCTAATCAGTTTCCGAAGAAAACATAACAAGATGAAACCATTAAATTGTATTGCAAGAGTTTGCACACTTGTTTTTATTACCATTCAACTTAATCGTTTAGCATGCGGTCTTTAACACATTTGTAAAAAAAAGTTTTTTTGGGATTTATATTTTGACGTCCGTTTTAGGTGCCATCAGCTGACTCGACCTTTACTGATTAACAAGGAACGTTGTAATGTCGGGATATAGTAAATTGCGACATTACGTTGATGTAAATCAATATTCTGAAACAATACAAAATTATATAAATACAATACAACAAGTCTGAGTAAATGTATTGATACAATCAGACAATGCAGTGAACAGTTTTTGCCGTTTATCAACTGTTCCAAACGCCATTGTTATTGTTCCAACCGTTGTCGTTCCCATAGTTCCAACCGTTGTTGTTCCCATAGTTACCAGGGTTACCGTAACGATAGCGTCCGTAACCTGAAGAGAAAGAGAGAAACAATGTAAACTAGTTTTGCATATAAAAGGATTAGCACACGTGGATGCTGCTCCATATTTACCATTTTTGGACTTTTGAGGGCGATTTGAAAATAACAGCAACATCAACAACAACAACAGCATTATTAAGGGCCACTGTACAATAATACATATTAAATATTAAACATCTGGGTTTTATATTTGTAGCGAGAACACTGTTAAAAAGATGCCTGATTGTAACTCTCTAAAAGGAACAATACACGAGCGTACGCAACTATTACACGTTCAACACTAGCGGTTTCAGATCGTATAGTTTAAAGTTATTCTGCAATGACAGTTTGGCGGAGGTTTGCCCTCATTTTCGTACTTCTGTCGGAAAAATGTCGTAAGATACAAGTCTGCTTAGTCTGTGTGTCTTTGGAGTTATTTAACCTAATGGCACATATCAACCCAATTAAAAAATCCACTCACGCATTGGAAATGCTATCGCCGTGGTTAACAGTGCTAGCAACACAAGCACGAGGGCGAGCTTATTTGACGCTAGCATGGTTATTATCTGCAAAAATATCATAGCATGGTTTTTATCTGCAATGACACCATAGCATGGTTTTATCTGCAATGATATAATAGCATGGTTAGTATATACAATGGTGTCATAGCATGGTTATTATATGCAATTATATCATATCATGGTTATTATCTGCATTGATATAATACTATGGTAAGTATCTGCAATGATATCATAGAATGTTAGTATCTGAAATAATATCATAGCATGGTACTTATCTGAAATGTTATTATAGTAAAGTCGATATAAAAGATAATTAAAGCTTATTTTATAACTCATGCAACGTAGGCATAATCAATATATAAAATTTGTTTCTAAAGGAGTTTAAATATATGTTTAAAATGTTATTATACCATAGTTTATATTTCAAAAAGTGTTATGAAATGAGAGCATTGCTAACATAATTACAAAGAAAACTGATACCTGAACGTTTAAATGTACTTAAACGTAGTTGCACAAGTGACATGTAATTAGAGCAGCGTTGATTCCTGAAATGTTAGTAGATGTTATTGAAATCAACTTTGGTAAGTTCAACAAAACGTTCTGAAGGATGAATGGCGTGTTGCAAACGTGCAATCCTTAATATGATATGTACTGATTTTTCAGATTGATAAAGAAAACAAAATGTCTGTAAACGACTTATTTAACCACTTGTCTGACGCGCTCGATCTTTTATTTACTACCAATCTAACTAACAGTCGTTTCCTGTTCGACAGTTTACGAGTATAAAACCGAAAAAAAGTGTCTCTGAAGTAAGTAAGTAAGTAAGTAAGTAAGTAAATAGTTTATTATAGTGACATGTGCATTTCGTATGGTATAAACAATAATATATACATATAAAAAAGCACCCGGCCCATTGGACCTATAAGTCAACTTAGCTGTTAAGCTCAATCTACACGTAAAGCATATATATACAGTTCTATGTCATAACAAGTGATGTACGAGTGGGACTGAGAAAACAGATAGCATATATACAGCAAATATATACAGCTTCAAGTGGTCCCGATTATGTCGTCAATGTTTAAAATATTATAGTTATTCATAGCAAAAGCAGCATAAAACAATTGGGTATACTGTAATATCAAAAAGCTAATATACTTTTATCAATAAGAGTTACAGCACTGATACAGATTCAAATGTACAGTGGATACATTACGGACTGCCTGAGCAAATATGCTTTAACAATGAACTTTGCAGTCTTCCTGGGGTATACATTTAATATATGACACAACCTTTGTTCTGGGTTAAGATGGATAAAGTCGTTATTTATGAGAATATCACCAAACACGTCAGTCCTGATATTGTTATATAAATCACATACAAGTAGAAAATGTTTCTCATCCTCTACGGTCGTTAGATCACAAGTAGAAGTATTGAGCAAAAATAACACAACAATTTAACGCATTATAGTTTTTATGTCCTATATCTGAGTTTTCGTTCTACACATGTTTTTTTTTCTTCTTTTCATTACATGGTTGAACTTATTTTTCTTAAAATAAATTAGCGAATAAACATTCAACTCATAATTTAAAATATCCCGAGCAGGTAATCTATAAGCTGAACATTAAATATTAAAACCCAGATTGTTTTGATTGCAATGTACAAACACATATCTGCTTAACTTTCTACGCTCATTAGCTTATTGCAAATGTTCGATTTACAAGTGCAAAAACGGTTATCCGGACAAGACCAACATATTGTAACTAAAGCCATGATATATAATTTCTGGTTTCGGTAGTTTTGTTTCTCCAAATTCATAACTGTATTCAAGTTATAAGCACAAACGTACGTTTACTAGTTGACATGCACAATATACGAGTCCAATTCTGTTAGCTTTTGATACGTGTGTAACATTCTAAGAATTGGGAATACTAGTATTAAGAAGTTTATTAAAATTATTTATAAGCGACATATTGTATAACAAATCAATGAATATTTGTATTCAAACGAGCATTTTTGACAAAAATAATATGCTTAATATATAAAAGAAAATACTGACAATACAAATTAAAGTAAAAACGTCCGTGCCTGGCAAACTCAGTCGATCGTTCTGTGCAAATTATTTGCATCGCGTAAAGTTGTTTACGCAACATTGAGTTAAAAAAATTGAAACATCGTGATAGTTATGATGCAACAACAAGGCTTCAACCTATCAATGATTTAGTAAGTATATGCACCTAGATCTACGTCTTTTATCTTGTCTCTTCCGTGTTTGTACATTTTTCTTTTAATTGAAAGCAATGCTTCTTCTTGTTTCATTCCGAGCCTGGACCTCAAAGTTAGGGTTATAAGGACAATTATTGAATAGCAATTATCTTCGCATTAGCTTTTTTTAAAACAACAACAACAACAACACAACAACATGAAATAAATATCTGCTGACAGCGAATGCGCATGTTATAATCTCAGTGTGTGTGAAGCATGTTATCGTTTATGCTACTCTTGATTGTATTATTGGTGTTGTGTAACATAAATATCCACACGATTAGAACGTTCATAACGGATTCAAATCAGCGAAAACTGTCAAAAGACTGAATTGTTCAGACACTGGTCGTCTCATGCTGAAATGTTCTGAATGATTATACTCCAAATTAATCTGAGATGATGTGTACGATGACACTGAGATCTAGTATGACTAGAAAAAGCCAGTTCTTAAGCAAGATTTTGGATACACTCAAACATATGCTTTGAGAATATGTTTAAAAACTCAATAACATGACAATGTCATTACAGTAAGTGTTTATTTTTTTACATACAATTTACATGTTGAATGATAAAATGTGTAGCTATTGATGTGCATACATATAATTGCAATTTACATGCATGCACGTCAAGATAAACAAAACATTTCAGCTTGAAAGTGCAGGTTATTTTTTGGATACACAATAATGTGTAAAACATAGTGTAGTAACATTTTATTAAGAAGTGCATATTCTAAATTGTTATAAAAATGCGTGGGGTGGAGTGAAAATGGTCTTCGTAATGCTTTCAGGAAAAATGGCCGGACGGTTAACTTTGTACTTTAAAGGCGAATTAATTGTGCTCTTCAAATGAAGAACTTATATCCAATCGTCCATATAACATATATTGCTGAGGTGCGTTCTATATGAAAAATAATTGGATGTTAATATTAAGGACTGCAGTATATGTTACTATTTTACTGTATGTAATCGTCAAACGCTAATTTATAAAAAAACGTCGGGTGTGTACGTTGACAACTTAGTATTTAATAAAAAAAGGTTGGAGCATATTTTAAAAGTGTGGGGTTTAGATTTGAAAGCTCCCCCCTCCCCTCCAGCATTTTGCATTATTGTAATGTTCATAAGTATAATCCCCACACGGTATGGTCCAGATAATTATAATAATGAGAGCTCATCACCGAATTTAAGATGAGCATTTCATTATGTACAATACTTATTTGTTGAATAATTAAAAGTATGTCTCATGAAGCAAATATTGTTGAGATAATGTTTTGTTTATTTTTTAGTTTATTAAGCTTATATGTGGTTTTGTACAGCTAAATATATACAGGTACTCAATATAGCAAAAGTTGATCACTTTTTTACAAATGTGATTTGAGCTTTGAGTTCTTTTTAAGAACACCATATATTGTTATGTTTCTCGTGTGCAGTCACATGAATTGATTTAAATGTAAAAGGCAAATATATAATTGTTCAACATTCTTTAAATCTGTAATTATATTTTAAAGTAGCATGATATTACACTTTGGAATCATATATTGGTTTCCTTTGTCTTACACACTATCTAGCAAAATGTTTTGTACTAAAAAGCCTCCTACTGTATAATAACTGCAATATGTATGTCATAAAGAATATACTAGGTATTATTATTCATTGAATTTACACATATCTTGATACTTTATACTATAAATAACCTTAAGCTTTTGGATTGAAATAAACTATTTAAAGTACAACAACAAAATACAGTAACTAATTGCTAACTTAATTAGGAGTAATGTATTTTAGAATACGAAGAAACAACTGTTTAAATGGTTTGCTAAAGTTATAATGTGAAACAAAATGAATTATACTCAAACATACCATTGGTTATATTGGTAAAAAACTTTATAAGATATCATATTTTCCATAACAGTGTCTATAATAGTTTGGTAAAAAATAGTTATGCAGAATAAAACAAAATGTAAAATATATATATATACATTTCAAACGTGATTATCATGTCGCTATACACTCGATTTAAAAATTAACCAGTGACCGTTGCACATACTAGTAATGTTCGTTATAAAGTATTTAACGTATACGTGCTTTATTGAGGCTTTGTGATTTGTTTATGAACGCGTGTTTTGTCAAATACCATACTGCAAATAGACCAGCGCGTCCGGCATTATCTAGGTTTGTGTAAGGCGTACGAACTAAGTACAGGCCTGGCACAAGGTAGGAATTAATACAGAACACGAGCTCAGCACACAACATATGGTCATAAAATATGTGACCATAATTTGTTCCGTGCGGATTATCTTATTTGGTCTTAAGCGTGATAATTGAACTTAAAGACATAATGGTGAAAATTACAAAATACGCTAAAACAAACGTTGTAACATATCTGTTATTTAAAACTGCTTATTCACTTTTACAATGTAAAAATATAACTGTGTACATTATTAATAATTATGTATGTTTAAAGGTGAAATGACGTCGTTATTTTATTTGATAACGTAATTATTGCTGTGATCTTGTGGAGTTTAACTCTTTAAAAATGTAAACAAACGATCTAAAAGCAATGAATAATTTTTTTAGGGGGGGGGTTAGGTTATATCATCGGTTTTAATCCAATCGTGATCATAAAAATAAATATTGTTTCTAGTGGCTGCACAACCCGTGATAATAAGTATTTATTTGATCACTCGTGAATTAAACTGGACAATCTACCGACCTAATCAAATATCTTGTATATTATCAACGTCTTATTTTTTATGTTCCATGTTAATGTATTTTTTTACAATTATTGAATTAATGTTAAAGAATACAGGTTGCATGTAAGGATACCGAAGGTATACCTTTTGATGACGTTTAGCACAACAAGTGTACACCACCAATGATTATTTCGTATATTTACCCACGCCCACATGTTCAAAGTCACAATAATAACTCTTAAGTTCATACTTAGAAGTATAATAATAATGAACGTAATACAACAATTGGACAAAACAAAAACATAAAGCAAACATGGTCACATTTTCTATTTTTATTCCTTAAATATCATATTAATGCGAACAATACATTTGGTTGCACATTATTGCATCTCCCGCAATCGTAAAGATGGTACTCAGAATTTTAACCAGACATTGCTGAAGCCGTTGAAGCGAATGTTAAAATGGAAGCCGTTGTCAAAGCCAAACACGTCTGTAAAGACTTTGTAAATGACGTTGTGTTCAGGTTCGATCCTTTATTGTATCTAAAGAATAACATAATATAACTGGATATGAAAGTACGGTAAAAACAACGTTACATAAAGTGGCGCGTTACTTTAACGCGCCAAAACGCGACATTCTTGGGGCCTTAAAAATGATTAAGCAACATGTATCAATGAGACTAAGCAAAATGTTAATCTTACAAAAATACTTGAGGTACAAATTATTAGTCAAAATAATCATTTCAGTTACTCTCAATAATCATCTCAGTTACTCTCAAAGTATCAAATAATCACCTATACCCCAGAATAGATTGCACTTTCTTTAAAAGTTCACCTTTTATCTCATATGTATCAATCACGTGTTAAGCACATTGTTTATAAACTGTTTATCGCGCTGTTTCTCACTTGTTTAATGACAATGGTCATCAATAGTTTCTCAAGGTTTCGCTTCCACATAGCACTTCTAACGGATAGATTTTTACGATTGGCCTGGTTATATTCCGTTGCACGTACATGAAAAGCAACTTGGCGGCCGCTTCATTCGTCTGCTGTCTGCTCCACCGGTGCTCTCAGCATGTGGGTACATGTTCATATTGACATCCGCGCACGTGGTGTACCGGAAGCCGGAGCCGAAGGGCGCGTTTCCGGCGCTCGGGTGTTGGTACGGCGTGCGCTGCGCAGGCGGTGACCCGCGGGAATCTTGGTGAGAAGCGGTCACCGTAGAGCTGACCGTCTGACTATCGCCACGTGACTTTTTGGACATCACGTTCGGCTTATGATCTTCGCTTTTGGATCTTCGCAAGAACACATTAGGCATTCTAGTTTATACCAGATTGTAACAAAGAAGAGGTTTACAAAGAAGTAGCAAAGCTAAAACCTGATTTACATTAATACAGAAATACGACAAAATATTGAAAACATGCAACATAAAACAATACGTTTATGAATATATACACAACAATCAATATAAACAAAAGATAGTTTGAGTTAGCCAACACAACAACAACAATTCTACTGAAGGAATGGAACGTTAAGACAGCTAGTAGAATACCCTATATCTAAAACATGTAATTTAAGGTAACGTGTATATAAGCAAGCAACGAACGTTTGAGTTGACAACCAATTAGAACGTCAAAAGTGGTTGTTTTGACGTCAAAGCGTCACTGTGTCAATAAACAACTGCCGTGTGTCCATTTATATATGTAAATTATTTGTTTTTAACTATGTTGTGTTGACAAGTGCATGTCAAGTTTTGATTCTTTGGGATCACTGCGGACCATTTGTACCGACCGAATCTGAACGGAACGCAGGAGCAAAATACAAGCGCTTTCATCATTACCGATCTAAAGTACTTGTCATAATAATGCTAACAATTACAATAATGATAATAATAATGATAATAATAATAATAAATACTAATAATAATAATAATAAAATAATATTAATACTTATAATAATACGAAGAATACATAACAAACATGAAATATATCTGTATATACACACATTATGCACGGGTAAACGTTAAGCGATAACAAATAAGCATAACAATTACTATATATGCAATGTTCAATTCTTAAGTCCACAAGGATTTATTATTGATTGATTGAGCGATAGCTAAGCTACGTCTACATACCAAAATAATATAATACAAAAATTTATTGCGATTAAATAGGACTCTGATTGATGACTGCCAGAAAATATACATTTTAGATCTAAAATCCTGTTTATTATGATTACATTTTTTTGTTTTTGGCATTTATGTCCAAAACACAATACGTGACACCATCATTACACCACCTCAGCCTCTTGTGGTAACAAACATGTCTTTATTTCATGGACAATGTCAATTAACTCCATTCCGAATACAAACGTAGCAGAGAGTTGTATTGAACAATGATGGAAACTATATCTACTGCACACGAGGATATTGTTGGTTTGAAGACAAGTTTTGATATCTCTTTTAAGTAACCATAGTCAGGCATCTCTTACTTCACGTGAAAGTTACATGTTTCTGAAAAGAAGTACAACTGTGGACAAAATACAAAATCATTGAAACAAAACAACAACAACAACACATTTTTTACTCTTTGGCATGTATGCTGCTGTTAAGATGTATTGAGATTGCAGATATCCGGTATGATATTTAATGAGACGTGTGTCACGTCAAACTCACAGCTCATTGCGGAGATTCGCGACAACACACGTGTTTCTTCACTAACAATTACAAGATGCCTCGAGGGACGCAGACGACACTTAAAGGCAACAAACACTGGGTCAATCAACTAATATCGTTGGTGTGTAATGTTACGTACGAATACATCAGTTTTTGACCTCGCATATTGGTGTTGTTAACACCCGTTACCGTCGGTATCAGACACTAGTTTCAGGGTCAACGGGGTTTACACACGGGCTGGAAAGAATGAAAACACACCGTTAAGAACTTTATTTTTGCAAATAATTATCATCATCATTATCATCATCATCACCATCATCATCACCACCACCAACACCACCACCACACCCACCACCATCATCATCATCCTCCTCATCATCATCATATCGTCATCCTCATCATCATCGTCGTCGTCGTCATCATCATCATCATCACCACCACACCCACCAACATCATCATCATCATCATCATCATCATCATCATCATCATCATCATCATCATCATTCCCACCATGAGAGCGTTCATTCCATCTTTCACAAAGACACAAAGTAATGCTTATAGCCGGGAAACTGGCCATTGAGTGTTTCAATTAGCCTTAGGCTTTCGATGTTATCGCGCGTAAACAAATATGTTTGAACTATAGAACATGACTTTAGGTTTTGTAGGAATCTATGTGGCTGACCGATTTAGTGTTTAGAAGTATTTAACAATTCTCTAAATATACACAATCACACATGATAGTAAATGAGAGGTAGAATGGCCGCAACTCTCTCAATTAAGGTCCCATTTAGCGTCAATACTTACAATTGCAAGTAATGAACACAGTACAGAACCAATTATATGATCACATATGGTATAATTGGTATAATTGGTTTTCTTGCACATATTACAATGTCTAATGCGAGCTTTCAAAGTTGCTTAATGGAAAAGTTCAACAAACAGAAACCATGGAAATGCATGCCCTTTATCGTATTTAGTTGTTCGCTTGCGAAGAACTAAGGTTAATAGTATGCGTTGCATGTCTGTCTGCTACTAACTACGATAAGAACGATAACCACCGCATCTGCCTGTTTATACTTCACCACTGGTACACTGCAGAGGTGAGTGTTTGTATGCAATTAGTTGTGTGTAACAGCTTGTGCTACGACATTGGCCAGTTTGTCATTGAATTATGAACATATTGGCTGCTTTCAGGGAAAACGGGGCTTTATGCATGTCAAATAAATGGGGTCCCAGATTAGTCTGTGCACACTGATTAGCCTGTGCACAAGCTAATCAAGGACGACACTTTCGGATTTTATGGTGTGTTTCATTTAAAGGGAGTCTCTAGGACTGGGATGACAATTAATGCATATGTATTAAGCCTTGTTTTCACAAAATGAAGCTTAACACATCTGTTATATGAATGATTTGAAGAAAAGAATAAAAGTGATCATGACTTTAAAGTTAACTCGCTGACAAAGCAAACAAGAGCACCGCATATCGGGTGCCAACGCTTGGCTGCGGGTGCAATTTTGAATAAATGAAAGCTTGTCAGAATATTTTTTAGAGGTCACAGTGACCTTGACCTTTGACCTAGTGACCCCAAAATGGGTGAGGCCTGTAGAACTCATCAAGGTGCATCTACATATAAAGTTTCAAAGCTGTAGGTGAAGGTTCTTTGATTTTAGAGCCAATGTAATGATTTTAGCACGACGCCGGCGGACGGCGGACGACGAGCTGGCTATAACAATACCTCGGGTTTTCTCCGAAAACAGCCGAGCTCATAAACACAATCACTTTTAAATCAATTAAACAACCAATGAGTTCTAAATTTTTATCTTGTGGCATTTTGAGTAAACACCTAACAGGTTTCTCAATAAATGCTTAATATTGAACAATGTAACATCTTAAAAGCTCCATTAAACAAAAACAATAATTAAATTAAAGAAACAAAAAAATACCCTCAACTGGGCTCAAACCACTGACCCATGAAATAAAGTCTATCGTTTAGACAAATCGGCCATCAGTGCTCATACAATTAGCGATGCATTTACTATTTTATATAAGCAATCCTCGTAGTATGAAAAACTATAACGACCACAGCATAACACTCAAATTATTAAATCGTTTAATTTTTTCAATTTACCAAAACGTGAAAATGTCTATTTAATCTCTTCAGACGTGCACATTGAGTGAGTTTAATACACTGTCAGATCTTTCATCATGCATAATTTACAGGTTTAGTGGTTGTATGTTAGCCTGGGGCCAGTAGATTTAAGCCCAGGAAATTCAATTTCAAAAGTTGGTTACAGTTGGACTAAACCGCAGGGCACCTAGCGGTTTTAACGCTTGAATAACTCAATCCAATTAAACATAGAATTCAAAGTGGCGACTGTGAATCAATTAGGCTAAGGAAACGATTCAATTCCGGCTCACAACAATACATGATGCATTACAAGCCTATCATGTCGGCAAAATTGTTTCTCAATAATTTAAAGAAAATAAATGAAGTAAAAAAAGTATTAGATACACATAACACAAGACGTACATGATTTTAGGCTTGTTATTCTTTAGCAAGGCAACCAAATTGCTAAAGATGGTTGCCAGTGCAGCAGCCAATTGCGAGAAAAAAGAGACGTATTGTTGTTATTTTGTCAAAGTTAGCTCTATAACATACAGTACAGCTCACGCGGAAATTCCGCCCGCGGACGGACAATGGCGGCGATATTGTTTCTTATTCGTGGTGTATGCTCGGAGGTTTCTCTCGTCCTCACAAAAACGCCGCAGACACAGTCACAGAATTCACCGCGGAACGCCGTGGACTTATCGCGGATCGCGTTGGACGCACGGCGGATCACGATGGAGGTTTGTTCTAAGAAAATTTCATTCAAGAAAAGGTTCATTATTATGAGATATAGCATGCATGTATACCTTTGTATTGTTCGTGGTGAATATATATATACCATTTATTATACATTTCTCTATGATATACATTGTTTTTGTTCTGTTTCCAAATAACGATGAAGGAAAACTTAAAGTATTTATAGCTTGTTGACGTAGATTCCCGAAGATAATCGAAATTAAATATTCATATTTCTGTGAAAAATAATAAACATGAGGAAATATATTTGAATACACAATTAAATACCCTCACATAAAAAAGATACTTTGTGTAGAATAATCTACTTGTGCGTAACGTTTTTCGCCATCTCGAGTCCCTTACCCAGTTGCATATACTCTTTTAACCAACCAATCCATTTCAAACAATTGTATGACCATAACAAAAGTAGAATTATTCACGTTTATTTCAGTTTGTGTGAGCGTTATCGGTTTGTACTTTCCGCAATTATGTTAATTGTGTTTCACGGGTGATAAAAGAAATAAGTATTGGTACGAGTTGCAAAGACACGAGTGAACATATATTTTTGTCTATGATCGCCCTGGAAATAAAGTCGATAATCTACCCAAACCAACACATTTTATTTTATAACACAGTTTACAAATCAGAACACGGATAATCATTTAATCCAATTAATTATTAGCCAATACGGCGGTAATCAGAATAAAGCGAAGCTATGTAATTTCAAAATTTGATCCCGGCTAATCAGGTGTTACATTAGCCCGTGGCAATGTGTGTCGCTAAGATAAGATTTTGTCCAGATGGTAACTTACATGATAGTTGTTAAAACAGAGACACTTCACCACAGGTGGTAAACGATATCACGATCATGAAACGTAAAAGCCTGCCTTATTAAAGTGCTCATATACGTGTAAAATAATCTAGAATAAAATGTAATCGGGGCGCATTTTTGTAGTGGTATTAATAATGTTAGTAAATGTATAATATAATTCGTCTTAATGAGTTACAAATAAGAAAATTCGCACATGTTATCAATATCAGTTTTTTAATTGATCCCGGCTCCATTGAATGCGTGTTACATGTATAATAAAATAATGATACTAATAATAATAATAAAATTGATAATAACATGCGCTATGATATCTATATATTCGAAAGATAAATACATGTTTGTATATTTAAAATATTCTTTGAGATTAAATAGTTATGGTCACGGTGTAACGCTGCGGATCGTCACCGCGGACCACGGAGGACGAATGTCTGCTGTGTTTTTTGCCAAAGTAAATTACGTCCGCGATGGCGTGACACGACGATAATCACGGAACGGTGAAACTCCGACGTCCGCGGCGATTCCTAACAAAAACGCCTCCGCGATGACACCGCGGAAAATGAATACTGACTAAGAGCTGTACTGTAAATATGATAATAAACAGTGCAAACACATATCGATATGTGATTTAAGACACGCTCTTTATACACTTACTGTGTCACGATAAATTGAAGTAAATATCATATCTGCTCAATCATTTTCTGTTGAAAGAGTTCAAAACCAAGCATCCTCTAGTACTAATTTCAGATCATGGAAATACATCTCAGGGAGAAATAGGCGACTACTTAGATAACTATTTTATACGAAAATGTCATATTCCATAAAATCAAAAGCAATTGTTGATTATTTCAATTCAGTCATTATTTTATTTATTTTCAGTCATTGAGGTTTATTATATTTTCATTTTCTAAGCCTCACTGGATAAACATTCTGCTTCTTAACACGAACCGTGTATTATCTATTTTATTGCATATCAATTGTTATCATAATTGAAGCCAATGATCGCTCAGTTACCGAAACGTTATCGTCGTCGTGTGACAATCTTACTTATACAACACAAAACCGTTTCTTCCAAGAGTCTGAACTCCGTGTTGCGATATTCCATGATGGCATGATTCGGACAACTGTGGAGACGTAGCAGAAAAGGGACAGTGATATAATGGTTCAAACCTTACTCAGACCAAGGATTTATTTCTGCAGAACAACTTAATCCCACACTTGCTCCTCTACACCTTGAACAATAGATGGTAACCTGTTAGGGAAAGAAGCCAAAATTTAATGGCTTTATTCTGCACCGAATGTAAACGAACGACTTATATCCGGGTGATAAGGGGAAAGTCGGCTAAAGATGAGTTTTATTGGTTTTGAGTTTGGATTCAGAATACCATGACAATCGGAAATGAGCGAAAAAATAACAAAAATACATGCCGGTTTACAGTTCTTAAACCTTTAACTAATGATCACACCAATAAATATATATGTATCTACTAGCAATTTTATGAAACTTGTGCAATGTCGGTATAATGAAACAGATGACGAATCTATACAGATTCTTATTGCAAGCTTTTTCTTAACAGAAAGTCTTGACCCACCTGTTATATAATATTGGTAAGACCCTTAATCCTAATATATCTAAAATGAATGATCTTAAAGGTGAGCACTGTACAGAAAAAAATATAAATAAATATTCATAAGAATGGTTGTAAACAAGTTCTACGTAATTTAAAGTATAAACTCTTCCGCTAAATACTTCTGAAATTGAAATACGAAAACATGGAAGATATGAAAAGAAAATATGTTCAAATGCATCCACGCTGCATGCATGAGTCAAACTGAAGATTGACAATAAAAAGACATCACAAATATAAATCTCTCATCAACATTCAACATTCTCCTCAAATATTCATTTTCTTAAGCGATTAAACAAGTTTTCAACACAATGCAGGACAGAACATACAACACCACAACGCGAAAAATATAATGATAACAACTGCGATGAGCCATTCTTGTAAATCTTACACAGTGTATTCGAGTTTTCTCCCGTTGTCATGCATATTTGCACCCTCAGTACCAGAATATCACCAAGATAACATTTTAACCCCATAAAAAAGCCCTCCAATCATCCTAAACATGTGCCAGTAAGCGGCGTTATTATGCGGTCGATGTTCCACTGAAATCCTATAGGCACACCAAGCTAATTTCAACTCGCCTTCCAGCTCGAAACAATGTCCTATCAGATTTAATGAGGTTTCGATATGACATGGAATAAATGCTCTGTCTTTTTTGCCAATCGCGATGAGATTCTCAAACGCAATGTCTTTGTCGCTGATTAATCCAGTACTTCGAAATATTAAAAACTGTAGGTAATACATATATGGCAATGAATCAACCACTGCGAGGTCCATCCACCCCGTCCAGTTTAATGGTGAAGATCGACGATCTCGACGGCAACCTTCATCCTCCACCGTTACCGTTCTGTAGAACTCAGCGACAAGCTGCCCAGGAACACAATTGATTTCGTTTCTGCCAAAAATCGTACAAACAGCAATCTCTTTTTGAAAGATGTCTGGGAACTCTATCCGGCGTCCAATCATCTCTGGACCAAATGTTTCTTCGTTAAAAATATAAGGGCTTACATGTATTACTTTGTTAGAAATGAGAGCGTCTACTTGCTTAAGAATTGCAGCAGCCTCTTTAAAACGCCGTGCTGAAAAATATATCGACGCCAATTTAAGACGACTGTATGTCACGTCGGACATCAGAGACTTATCACACAAAGTGAAAATCTCCTGCGGTAAGCTTTGATTGTTACCGATACACAGCGATGCTTTCATTGCAGCATGAATGGAATAATGGAATGGTAATTGAATAGAGACTGCTGAACGCATGTGTACCGTGCTGGTTTCATAAATGGTCTCTAACTGTTGAATGTACTGGGAATGGTCATTTATGACTGTTGATGTTTCTACTGCTGCAAGCATTCCCTCTGGGTAAATATTTTTTAATGAACAATGTATCATATAATTAAACATCTTGCGGGCAACAACGATATCCAGTTTTTCGAAAAGAAGCCCATTTGTACTTTCTGTGGAATTTGATGATATGCGGTTACCAAGGTCGTCCATTTTAACTCTATGCAAACAAGACACATCATTAAGGATCATATCCTTTAACAAATCTATCAAAACCGGAAACTCGTTCCATTGAAGTTTACCTGCAAATAAATTCACATTAACCGTCGTATAGTGAGGGCAATATCGCACCTTTAACCACCTCCTAAATGTTGTCAAACAATATTTTAAACATTGGATAAGATTTTCATCTTCCCAGATGCATGGCGGTGACATTTCCACGCTATACAGCAACGTGGTTTTCAAGTGAAACGTGCTTAAACGGTCGCCCACGAGCGGCTTGAAAAACTCTTTTCTAATTATTTTCATGATTACGTACACTTTCATTTGCGTCATTGTGATGTCGAACATCAAAAGCCTCTCCATCAAATTGGTAGATAACCTCCAATAAAGCTCATGTGAGTTATCGAATGTTCGTACTGTTAATGTTCCTAGGCGTTGTTGAGGGTCCCAGTTTGTTGTGTTCTCAACATGCGAAGTCGGAACAAGGAATACCCCGCTATCTTTTAGTTGTGTCTTCAATTCTGGTCCAGGCCAATGCCCGGGCTTTGGCCTTTTGAAAATATATTGACAATTTTCAGGCAGTTTTGCACAGTGAAAAGCTCTGACCATATCGAAGATACCGCTCATGGTAAGCGAAGGACCGTGTTGGATAATGTAACCCACCTCTTCATTTAAGGAAATTTCGTTAAAAAATTTCACCCAATTGTTTTTCAGGAATAACCGCCCTTGAGCATCAATATGACATTCTTCCGGAAAAAATATAGAATAATGAGACCTGAGGAATTGCAGACAGCAACACTGAGGCGGGGTTGACTTGTCCGTTACCACAAATAGCTGATTAAGCTCAAACTGCCTGTCCGCAATATTCTGAATCACCGGAAATTTTCTTTTGCACCAAAGAAAATCAAGGTCTGAGTTCATACCTTCTGTAGTAGAACCTTCGGATTGGCTTCCAAAAATATATGCATCAATATCGAACACCAAGTGTGAATGGATGGTTTCCAAAGCCTCAAAATTAAGCCAAGATGTCCTTCTTAATTGAATCGTTTCCTCATTGACGCCGATGTCACTCAGAGCTTTGGCAAGAGCCGCGGACGTCACAATGCGCTTGTTCCCATTTTTCTGAATCAGAAATAACCGTTATGATATATTATATATACATGTACGTATTAAATTGTATCTAACACTTCCATAGGTGAACGGTAGTTGTATAAGAGCTATTCTCGAAAACAGTGGAACATCTACGCATGCGTTGTTATTTTAACTGATGCACCGAAATCATATGATTGAATGGGAAAACGTTGCGGTCGTTTCCTGCGTACAAGTTCTGTCTGTCTTTATAATAGATACCTTGAAAAAATTCAAGCAGTTCCGAGCAAAATTCCTGTTCAACAATAATATGATTATTATAGTCGCAAAGTTTATAATGTTACCAAATGCAGAGTAGTTAAAACGTTAAACATCTATTTTATTACAGAGCTACACAACATAATAAGTCGATGAAATGAGAACTCAGATGAATACTTATTACATGTGAACGCAGATTGGTTTATAGATACAAATAACGTTATGTTTCACAAGCAAGTAACGTTCATGGTTATAAAGACAGTGTTATGCCGTTAAAATGTATCAATTCATTTAAGTCCGAGAGAGAGATTTAGTCAATTATGTCAAATAATATTTATTAGTAATATCAATATGGATTCCTAAAGATTTGAAACGAAAGTCACCTTGGACGGAAGTTTATTTATATAGGGCGACGTTTAATAAAACAAGTTATTTCTAGCCTATCCTCTGGAGGATTATGCATAAAGTCTTAGCACAAAATTCAGCAAATACGTGCTAAGCTCATGACCATTTACCGTTATTTGGTATTATTAGCCCGACATATAAATAGTTCCTTTAACCACAATGGTGATTTCTTTCAGTGTCTTGAGTTAGTAAGAACGTTTGGGTATTTAAGACACCAATGCTTTCTTCAAAATCTAAGTTTACTGTTTTATCATATAAGAAGCGGTTAAATAACCAGAACACGTATATAAGAGGCTAAATAAACAAATGGTATAAAAGGTTCTATTAAATAAAAAAATATACTTTAAATTATTAAAGTCGGTTTAACTATTCATTTTTTCGGACATATATTTCTGACAGTCAAATGTTTCGTCATTATCGTATCGTTCCTGATATTGTGCTAGTATAAAAGCTACATATAATGCGTTATTTTTCATATCAAAGTTAATGTGCATCTGCATTTGATTTTAGGAATGGTTAACTGTCATTTAATAGTTGTAGTTATAATTAATCTAATATGCATTTTGTTTTTGAAATACATAGAGTCCAAATATTTATCTCACATCAAATTTGTTAAGAACATTCTCCGAAATTAAAATAACAGTTATGCCAATCACATTTCCTTGACATGCTATTTTATTGAAATATTTGATATGTTTATATGTACTGATTGTATTCGCCAATAAATTGTCTGTCATCTTAGGCGGTTTTTTTAATTCCCGAATGATTGTCAGAGCTAAGCTTTATTTATCGCCACAATGATTGTTTCTTGATCAAGACGCTTGACTTTTCCGTTCAATATAAGTTTTCGCATATATTGCAACAAAAAACAAAAATTAGTGAATGGAATATCTTCCGATAAATACCGTAAGTTCAATAGTGGCTTCCTTTTATTTGTAATGAACAAATATAAAGTTCAATCAATATCAGTCGTGGCTTTGGAAGACTGACTTATTGATTATTACCAATAACTGTGTTGTAAATGCGTAATCCTTTGCAACCATACAAGAGTAAGTTCTTGAAGATTATTTAAATCAAAATAACGCAGTTTTAAAGCCTGCAGTTAAAAAAAGTTTCATTAGAAGGCCGGCATCAATTTCATGCACACATCTTTTGACCACGTGTCTAATAGGTTGTTCATAAGTGATCAAACAATTTGTTGATCACTTGTTATGATTGTGTATCTTTATAGTACATGTGTAAGCTAATCATAATTATATTATTATGTCTATACACGTATGTATCACACATAGTGACCTTATTTTTAAATCGTATCAATAACAAAAAAGATAATAAGATCTTAATATTTAGTTCTCCTATTTTTTTCTGGTGGATTTTAATTTAAAACTAGCTGCATATCCACATTTAAGCAATAAAATAAGCGTCTTGAGCAAGCTGCAACTTGTCAATGATAAACGATCGAACCTTTGCTTCGACATCCTGTGGTCGTTCATTTTCAGGTTCGTTTATGTCCCCGAAAAAAAGATTATTCCGGGACTTCAAATATGTGATTTCGTCACGTAGCTCTGAATTCTGCCTTGACACATGCTCGATCTCGGATTTCTGTGTGACAACACTAAATTCTAGATTATCAATTTTTGACTCACAAGTGCTGACACGGTCTGCAAAACGTTTATTGAAATCATCAAGTTTGCACCACAATTGTTTAAGTTCCTTTTCAATGTTTTCAACTTTGTTTGCAACCGTAGTTAATGTCTCTAATTTCTATTCAATCTTAGTAAGCCTATCCAATATAGCCTGTAGTAAGATACCTGAATCGTCTTTAGGCGTGGCAATGGATGACATATCGTTGATTGGGTTGCTAGCCATACTGATAGACTTGTCAGGAACGCCTGGTGCTGTTGGCAATGCTAAGTCGTCAAACACTTGAGAATTTTCGTAGAGCACAAAGTTCGCTCCACCGAGAATGTCACTGACGGAAATCACACTGTCATCCCCAAGCGGTACTCCAGACGGGCCTCCTTTAGCCCATTTACACTTATTATTGTTTACTCATTCTTCATCAGTACTACTTCCTTTTTTGCGTTTACTTTTTTCATTTCCGGATTTTGGCATTATATAGCATAATATCCTTTAGCTGAATACTTTTTTTTGTAAGAAAATACCTCAAATTATGTTTTAAATCCAAGAAAACAATCCGCTCGAAAAAACACGTCAACCGGCTAACACATGACCTTGACACGTTATAAGTTTTTTATTAGATTTAACTAAACCGTGTGTCAGACGGCCTTAGAGGGATCTTTGATTTCGAACATTACCTCATACAAGATTTCAACAAGTACAGATAATCTTGATACAAGTGGCATTACAAAACACTTTATAACGGCGATAATTCACTCACGATTATTGGTTAACAAAACTTAAAATAGGCAAACCAAAATCTCAATATAATGTTCGTAATGCACGCCTGAGTTCAATACGGTATGGTACTGTTCTGTTCTGATTTGTATAGCGTGTTGAATAACCGTATCAATTACCGCCTATAGACTCACTCCCAACTGATCCTGTTTTTGTGGCGAGAAGATAACGACGATACTGTCAATTGACAAAACTTAAATTTTATTTGTAAAAATAAAGGTACTGGTTTACTTTGCGTATTGATATTTTATTGATTCCCGATGTCGGCGTGGCATGTTGTTTAAAGTAGGCAATATTGTGGATTGTCATGAAGTTGAGATATGAAATTTGTATAATTTACCCCATGAAAACTGCATTTAATTAATTTAATAAAATTTCATGGAAATCTTTACAATTTAAATGTTAAACCGAATGTTCAGTAGGTTACCAAGTGACACGTAAACTACGCATACATATTTAAAGTGCCTATAATCGTGTACATGTTGTGTTATGTATATCTAATACTTTATCTATTTTATTTAAATTATTGAGCAACAATTTTGCCGACAACACAGAAATTTCATGCATCATGCCTTGTGGTGGGCCGGAATTGAATAATTTCCTAGGCCTAATTGATCCACAGTCGCCAATTTGCTTTCTATGTTTAATTGGATTGAGTTGTTCAAGCTTTGAAAAAGCTAGTTGCCCCGCTTTTTAGCACAACTGTAACCAACTTTTGAAGTTGAGTTTCTTGGGCTTAAATCAACTGGTCCCAGGCTAACAGGCAACCACTTAACCTGTAAGTTATTCATGATGAAAGATCTGACAGTGTATTGAGCTCATTCGATTTGCAAGTCTGAAGACATGAAAGGGACCTTTTCGCGTTTTGGTAAATTGACACAAATAAATTATTTAATAATTTGAAGAGTTTTGTTGTTGTCGTAATATTTTTTCATGCTACGAGGATTGCTCATATAAAGTATAAAATACACCTCTCATTTTATGGCCGAGTGGTCTAAACGATATACTTTTATTCCAGTGGGGGCAGTGGTTCGAACACGGTTGATAGTAACCTTTTGTTTGTTTTTTAAGTATATTCTTTTTTAATGGAGATTTTAATATCCAATATTTACATGTATCAATATTAAGTATTTAATGACAAACTGTGAATAGGTCCCTTTAAGATGTTTACTAAAAAATGCCACAAGGTAAACATTCAGATCTCATTGGTTGTTCATTTGATATAAAAGTGATTTTGTTTATTTGCCTTGTCTGCGCGGTTAATTTGAAGTTATTACCACTTTATCTTTTGTTATTTAGATCATTTATAGAAAATTTAATTTAAGCTTCATTTTTGGAAAAAAGGGCTTAATGCATATGCATTAATTGTCATCCCTATAATAATAGAAAAGATACAGAGCCTACACCAATTTCGGACAGAATTCCCCCAGACACCCACTCTGACTAAAGGTCAAACAGTGTGACTACCATGTGGCTTTCTACAGTAGCATAAACATGAAAAATGGTGTGAAACAATCCCTTAAATTGCTGATTACCAGTGGATTTAATATTCCCCTTAAATAACTTTTTTTAAGACACTTTAAAATTTTTCATTATAGAATTTAAATATGGATCTCTATTTCGACAATTACATTTAGTCCAAGGCTTCAAGTGCTTTGGCAGTCATAATAAGATTAGAACGCAATTTAATTGAGTTTAAATATATTTCAAATTGCCTGTCACACAAAGAAGTTGACAGAGCAGTCATGTTATCAATATATTATGACCTCAAGTGAGGGTAATTTCATTTGTAGAGCTATTGAAAAGTTTAACAACTGATTAATGTTTAAGCGTCATAATTGGACCACAGAACATTTGGAGGTACATAATTTCCACTATAATTATTCAGACGTGTTATCAACTGAAAGGATCAACTTAGCAATAAAATGTCTGTGCTTTTAGGGTACTCAAGAGAAATATGGTTTAAGTTTTGAAAGATAGCTTCTACATTGCTTCCTATTTAGTTCCTCCATATTCTCAAGGGAATATTAAATTGAAATTGTCAAACGTTTACCGCTAAGCAACACACACTTCTGATCTTTAAACACTTCCTGTTTTCAATGGAAAAGAACGCTTTCAAATAACACGAATTAATTGCGTGTACAATATAAATTTGCGCCCGTTTTCGGACTGATTTGCTAGATTTTGTTTCTTGAAATACTTTTTTTCATTTTTGCAATATAAAATCCGTTGCATGTTATGCATGGTTGTGCGCCATACACGGAAAAATACAGTATAATTAAATAATGCAATACAACTTTTTTATATGGTGTGTTGCAATTACTTTTTACTGAAATGTAATTTTAGCTGTGCTACTAATGTCCCCTGTACTATAAAGGTTGACTCGGCAAAAGGTCTTACCATGGGTCATTTGACTCCTGGTTGTTTATGTCTAATGAAATCCCTTTCGAAGGCCTTCAGAGTTGGACCACCTTCAGACTCAGACGAACATAAGAGTGAGAACCACCTTCAGAGTTGGACACCTTCAGACTTAGACGACGTTCAGAGTGAGAACCACCTTCAGAATTCGACCACCTTCAGAGTTGGATGACTCCAAAGTTTGACAACCTTCAGAGTTGGAAGACCTTTAGAGTTAGACGACCTTTAGAGTTAGACGACTTTCAGAGTCGGACGACCTTCACAGTTGGACGACCTAAATTGTTGGACGACCTTGGGTGATTTTGTAGTACTGTGACAAGCTGTGGACTTACATATTCCTGAACATATCATGGATCTTGGAGGCTTGATTTGTATAATCTGATTAATAAAATTACACTTATAGTTTTTACATTATATTATTGTACTGATTGTATTATTATAGGATGAAGCGTCAATACACTGTCCGTTATAACGATGTGTTAAAAGTAAAAATCGCCAACATTGTTAGTTCTATTAAGAAGAAACATGCGGAAATAAAGCCCAGGTTTTACACAGCCTTCATAAAGAAATACATTTTTAACATGAATATTAATCAACTGAAATGACCCAACAAACAGACTAAACGAATCTGTCACATGAAACCACATCAACCAGTCCTCCTTGTACCATTTCAGCCCACTGGTGGTTAGCGTGTGGCTATGGTATTTATTAGTAAAAACATCATTTTGAATAATCGAATTATAACGAAAAATCAACTTCTCTGGAAAACAAATTCACTATAGATATATACAGGTATTGAACTCAAAATCAACCGAAAACTGGCAATGAACATATCTTGCAATATGTTTACAAATTTTGTGTCACATTTTTAGAAATAACACGATACACAACTCGCACGACCTACTAGCCATCGATCAGACACGATCAAAGACTGAAATTTTCATGGAGTAAAGGACATTTTTCCGGCAAAGTTCACGGACCTATTTACCATAATTCAATAAAAAGTATAAAAAAAAACATTCTTACCGTTCTTTCCGTTACATTATGTATCAAGTTATTTTACGGTAAATGGCTAATCTTGTTTAGTTTGTTGCCGGTACTTTTGAGAAAAGTTTTTATGTTTTCTTGTGTTTACATTCTGATTTTCGATTGACGTATACTGAGTTTAAGCTGCTGTTCTTCAAACTTGGATTTTCGCTCATTTTAAGTGGATCTGTGCACTTTTTAACAATAAAAAGAGGTTTATGAATCTATGCTGAAACACAATTCAGCTACTTTCCAGTAATTACTCAGTCATTATTTATGTGCTTGAATGGTGTCTTTTTTTAACGGCCACAATATAACCATTTTACATCGTACAATATTTGTGTTAAATAAACTTAACAAGGATAAATCATAATATTTGCAAACATTAATGTCAGTAGCATTTGATACAAATATAAATATCTGAATCAAGCTTCTAAAATGAAGACATTAAGTTTCAAAACATTTCGTGTCATCTTTCGTGTCAGAATTTTGCAATACATGAATGTTGTTAGTGCATAATACGGGTATATCTATTTAAATGAAAGCTGTCAATTACAAAGTGCGAACACACCAAAATGACCCCGTTTACAACTACCGTTACCAGCGAAAAACTGAAAATGAAACAAGCAAAGATAATTATCTAAGACATCAGATGATATAGATACATAAATATGAAGCTGAATTGTAAACTTTCACTTTCCCTAGATTGTCTGACAATCAGTACATGTTTTATTGAATCTTAAGTGCTATACTTGAAATTAAAAACTAAATGTTGAACAACTGACACCAGCGGTTTCAAAGAAGAGTTTTAAATGTTATTTACTATAGTTTTTATAAATCATGTTACCCCTGGTGCATGATTTGAACAAACCTAAGGTGGTAGAAGACCATCTTCATCTTGTCACCAGCTCTTAATGCATCCATCGTTTTTGTGACACACATGGGACCCTATGTTAATCATATTCACGGTCATAACACGTATACTACTTATGACACACACACATAATTTATATATAAATTGTATGGAGTATATCAATTGTATAGAGATGAGGAGTCACTTAGCTGATCATCTAGGCACACTTGTAATGTAAGGACATCTGAAAATGTATTACCCTGAATTGCCTTTTTTGAAGGCATTTTACACATTAACTATTTAGCTCATTAATTTTCAAATGCAAACCCATGCATAAACAATGCAAGGAATGTACATGAACAACGTGTTCAATAACGGTTAAAAAATATATTAAGAAACTGTTTTTAATCGCATCAAGAACTATGCATAATCATGTTCCATAAAGATTCATGAACAAGTTCAATACATGTGTTCAAAAACGAATATAAATGACTCATGGCTATTCATAAAATCAAAACAATCTTATAAACTTAAAGTTCGTAAACCAAATGTTAATTAACATTTAGTTAATTTCATGATTAATACTGGTGATAAAATACACAGTAAATGTACTTTGTATTTAATTAAGTACAGTTCATGGTATTTTTAGAAATTTTCTGTAAATCTTGCAAAAAACGTGGCCTTATATTATTTCAATAAGAAACTTGTTACAATGTACCATGTAGGGTCCATTTTTTGTTGCATTTTTAACTATTGTGACCAAAGAAAAAATGACTAATAATAAATAATAACTAATCTCGTTTCGCAATATTTTCATATTAAGTAACAAAACAGCTTAACTATTGTGATAAATAGCATCTTATTATTTAGAGTCATGTTGAATACATTATCCTCTCAGTTTAATCTTTGAAGTCAACATATTTATTTAACTCGTATGCATGGGAAGTTTGATTTTTTTAGGTTCTTTACAGGTCATTAACTTAATGTTTATGAATCTTGATCATGACGTCCAAAGGTTGAGTTCATCTGTTAATTAATAGTTCATGAACAGTCATTGTATCTTTCTCGGGGGCAGAAACAGATATTGTTAAGATTTACTAGTACAGAAATAAATTTAAAAATTAAGTATTATGGACACCTACTTGAAGAGAATTTAATTAGAAGTACAAGACATTTCAAAATTGTTAACTGAATAGGATTACTGTACTTGTAATTTGATTCCATTCCAAGCATGGGGCTATTTATCATGGATGTTATGAGTGTACAACTTGTAATCAAAGCATTCAACGGGTTTCAATTGAAATTGTCGCAAAGCGTTATACAATGCAGTCATTTAGAAAATATTACACGCAGATCAATAAGCTTGCATGGATATAACCGTATTCAATCATTCCGAAATATCCTATTGATAGTTATGACAACTTAAGTGTAGATAATCAATATTGTGTGATTATTACGAAGCATGTGGTTATTTGACGAGACCATCGTTAACTATAAATGTATTCACTTGGAGGATTGAAATCAGTTGTGTGCTATTGAATTTTTTTCTTACATATTTCAAATATAATTGGACCATAGAATAATTTGAAATGTGTTATTTGCACTCAACGTTGTCAAATAATTAATTCAACTCAAAAGATCGAATGTTTTGCAAATCGCATACTAAAGAGAAATATATAAATACAGCTCTTATTGTTCTGGGGCGGTATTCTGAAACTTTCTTAGATATTTTAAATTTTAAATAGAATTTTCTAATTCTTAATTTTTTCACTAAGAAAGTTTTTTGTCTAAGATTTTCATCTTAGAATTTTTCTAAGACCATTCTTAGAGAAAAAACGTTCTTAGAAAATAAAACTATTTTCGTTCGTAAAAAAGTTGTATTATTGACAGATTAAGCGCTTTTTGCAGTTGTGCGCATGCGCGTTTACTACTGCAAAGCAAAACAATATGGCAACTTCGATGAACAATGCGTGTCATTCCAATATGCGAGTGTAATGTGTTTTAAGGCTTCAAACACATTATTTTAATTGTATATAGGACGTGATTCCATCTGCTTTGTGTTAAAGCCGATAATAATGAAATCGCTCAAACGTTCAGAGTAGAGTAACCGTTATAATGTGCATCGAATTTTATTCGCGCGAATGTGGAACGAATGTTAGAATGTTACGTGTCTAAAAAATCTTCAATCGAAAGCAATAAAGTCTGAAAAGAAAACGGATGGTTGCATAATGGTATGTTTGGAATAATGTGATTCTATATTTATTTCATAATTATGTCATTGTGTAACCATTCGACTTCGTCACGAATAGGAATAGACCAGTTGAATGTTATTGTTTACATTCGGGATTTTCCGCGCATGCGCACTGACTGGTTGGCAAAATACACTGGTTACAGTAACGTAAAACATGTATACATGTCTTTTGTTTTGTCAATAAAACGAAACAAAAATCCGAAATAAACATTAAAACTCTTAAATGATATTGACAAAATATAACATTTAGTACCAATAAATGTATATTCATAAATATAATTTCCTATGTATAAAAATACGAATTAGTTATTACCGGCAGATTAAACGTGGTCGGAAGACTAAAAACTGGCAATCCTACAAAACAAAACATAAACTATTCTTTCGTATTCTTTGTGATAGTAAGATTTTGATAAATCATATTTCAAAGATAATAACACATACATTAATTTGATTATAATTATAAGTGGTGTAGATAGTGTTATTGTTCTTAAGCGAACGATAGTGTAAGAGGTGCATTTAATCAATTATAAAACGATGCCCTAAAAGCGGAATACATTACAATTTGTAAATATTGTAGTTATTTAATTTTCCATTGAATGAACTATGGTTTCGTTTCCATCGAATGACATTATCATAAAGTTTATCATACATAAAGTTTTCATGATGTCGTTTCGTACACTACAGTAACGTACAATCATAACACGTAATAGCCGAGTTTACATTTTCCGGTACTCGTTATTAAATACGTTAATTAGGTAGCGGTGAAATATTTTTAATTTATAGTTATTAAATACTGTATTATTATGATTATTATGATTAAACTGGCTAATATATACACATGTTACTGCTAATCCATTTCGGACAAATATCTTCATTTTTTAAATATCTTTTAAATATGTTAACATATATTATCAAATTTATTAAAGCAACTGTTTCGTATGTTGGCTTTACACTTTTGCTTAGATGATCGCTCAATATGCAAAGAGATGACATGGAGGTATCATAAATGATGTTTAATGACCAGACACTTGTATGCCACATGTGGTTTATGCAGGGACCCAAATAGGTCCCTGGATTTGTGATACCATGTGTTCTTTGTAATTGTTTGGACAGTATCCGATCATAACGAGATAATCGGTTTATGATAACAAAAGGTGCAATAAAACACCGGGTTAAAAAGGCTGAAACAAAGAGTGTCAAAATTGGTGTGAATAATTAAATAAAAACAATAACATTTATCAAGAAAGTTCATTTAATGTGTAACAAGGTAAGTTTTTACAGGCATAAATTTTGAATACGTTACTATATGTTGCATACATAAAGTCGATCTATTTGCTTTTTGATTGCATTATTATTTGTGTTCATTGAATTTGATTTATTCTGAAAGAATTTCAATATCTGAGAATGTTAAATCTTAAAAATGGTCTCGAAGATGTGCCAAAAACAGATTTTTATGGTAACCACATATACCGAGCTCGTATATTGTGTTCCACTCCCGAGTTCGTTTATAGAAGAAAACTAATAATAACAACAATATAATCGTTCCAAAAATGAATTGCCTTGCACGCTTATGTTTTATTCAGACATAGTTAGTAAAATTATATTTGATATAGTGCATGAGCATCCATAAAAACGACGATTATTTCAACCTTCTCTATATGCGCTTATATGAATTTCACCTCTTTTTGCCAACCAGTGGGCGGAGTCTAATATTTGCAGGTGCGCGTGACGTCACACGTCAACTGGTCTATTCCCGTTTCTAAAAATAGAATATTTGACACTGAATGTAAACAGACGACAACTATCATCAGCGAAAACAATGGCGACAAGTAAAAAGAAAGGGAGCAAAAATTTTCCTTGGATGATTGTATTATCCTCTGCAATTTGATGGCAGAAGATTGTGGATTTAACGGATTGAGCAACCATGAGCTTCTTTAACACCGATTTACTGAAGGTAACCAAATTCAGGGCCAAAACACCAACTTTGGGAAAAGGGCCACAGCCTTTTTTTCAGGGAAAAAAGACACACTTTTCTGGTTTTGGGGAATGAAAAATACTGAAGGTAAATTGGAAATTTAGAGAAAAAATGCATGATTTTAAAGAAATTTCTGTATGGGAAAGGGACTTTTTGGTTAAGTGGAAGAAAAAAATGCCCCTTGTGAAGATTTTTTTTTGGCCCTGAAATTATAGTTAAATGTTTCGATTTTGCAATTGCACCATTGAACATACAGTTGTTGCTGTACATTATTAAACGAGTAACTTTATACAAATATTTCAACATAGCTTAAAGTAGTGACAATAATCAAAAGTATAGTTTGATCCAAAAAGGTGCACATTCCCATTCTCTAATCTCATGAACTTAAAAATGGAAGATAATAATAATAATAACCATCAAAATCTTCATACCAATTTATTTGCTACATTTTAAACAATACAATCAGTGCTTTTAGCATGTTAATTGTTTTATGAATGAAATAAATATATTTAATAACAGGAATAACAAGCCAGACAAAAAAGAAGATGTGGGCAAGAGTGTCAGACCTGTATAATGTCAAAGCGAGCAAGACGAGATCAGCTGACAAGCTTGAAAAAAAGTGGCTCAACCTAGTGGCCAAGCATCGCATAATCTACACGGATTACGTGAGAGACCGTGCACTGACTGGTAGTCATCAATTAATTGCAAAATGAGAAATTAAATATTTATATAACAAGGAAAAGAATATTATAAATTGTAATGCTTTACCTCTGAAATGAGTAACCAGTATTTTGTTCATATACATGTATGTCTTATATATCACTTTGACAATGAAAGTCCTCTTCATGTAAAAGTACATGTATCAACAAATTGAGACTTAATCATGTCATTTTTAACAATGTAGCCACTGTTTAATTTTGCTGTCAAGTAAAAACCTGTTGGTAATGATGTTTCAATACACCTTCAAGAATTCAGTTGTTTGAATTAAGTCATTACCGTATACTGATAGTAGCAAGTTTAAAATTATACAAGAGTAAAACTCTGATATGGAATAAATTCATAAATGTTATTATATAATTTTAACCACACATCCATAAATACTTGAATGATTTTTTTAATTTAAGGAGGAGGTTGTTTGCAAAAAAAAATCTCGACATCGTGACAGAGGCGATCATGAACGTGATAGGCATTGAGTCGCCTTCAATCGCTGGTGCTGCAGGTGTGGCACTTGACTCCAGCTTCAGTCAGTTGGAGACTTTATTAGCTGTGTAAGACACTTATTTATAATCTTTTAAGAAAAATGCAGATAAACAGTATACTACTGTTTTATCTTTTTTATATATGATTAGACATTTAATGTTCATACTCATTAATGTAATATTCAAGACAAACTACAGAAAACACATGCACAATCATAAAACAAGTTCAGTTTTATCTATTTCCTGCTTAAAAACATCATACAAAAACAAAAGCAAAAAAAATCATACAAAACTGCATACCAAGTTTTCTAAAATGCTTCATTGATTTTTTATTAGCAAAATTATTTGTGCGCTTACATATACGCTTCATGAAACAAACTATTTTCAGAGCAATACCTTCCCATGAACAATACTTGGAAGTGGTTTCAGGGCCAAGTCAAACAGTGGATTATGGTAGCAGGTATTACAAAAATATATTTTCATAATAAAATAAAATAAAACAGATAAATACATAATATCATCATATGTTTGGTGTATACAAATTATCATTTGCAGTCAAGTATTTTCTGACAATGCCTTTCAACATGTGATTAGTATTATAATTAACAAACATAATTTTAATCAAACTAAAGAATAACTTATTTTAAAAAAGACCAATGTTATTTTGTACAAAATATAGGGCAAATACTCTTTTATCTTATTGCTAATGTAAGGGGAAATACTCCTCCAGTCTTGTGTGAATGTAAGGGAGACAATTGAGAGTGTTGGGGAGCACCTGTTTGTTGACAAATAAATATCAGAAAACGCATCAGTGTTTTATTAGATTTAACAATTGCTATATTCAATATAAAAAATAACTGCAAGTTTCCGCTTGTTGATACTAAAATAAGTATATAATCCTAATCACATTTATTTGTTCAGTCTAGTACATATTTCAAAGTATGACTAATGAATTCTCTTTGTCAGATGTCACTGCAGCTGTCACAGAAATGACCAATTTCATAGAGATGTCTATGGAGCAACTGAAAAGAAAAAAGATCATTCTGGAAATTAAGCTGTTAACGCAAAGGCTGCAGTCACAATAAATGTTTTTTTTTTAATGTTAACTTTTATTTTTGTTATCAAAATTCTTAGTCCATAAAAGAATTGTATACTTTTTAAAATAGCATTTGTTTTCATAAAAATATAATACATTTTTTATACAGAAAACAAGTTTGAAAGCATGAAATGCGTAAATATTTATTATGTTTGAAAAAACTTTTACAGTATACAATAATATATAGACTCTTCTAAAAATCACATTTGTAAACAAATGTATGGACTTCATTTTCATTTGTATATTTTGTACAGTTGTGTCAGTATTACTGACAAGTTTAATTCAGTTTAATAATTTAGAAGTACGATAAAATGGTCTTCATTTATACATTCATAGTTATTGTTCTTTATTGTTGAAAGATACATACTTTTACAGTTCAATAGTTATATTGTATTACCAAAAATTGGTAACACGTTTATGCTATTTTTTACTGTTAACTGCAATGATAATTACCATCAAAGAAATCTTATACATTTAGATGTTTGTAAACAATGTACATGGGTTGTTCACTCTAATGTGTATATTGATATTCACTCTTATGTTCATATTGAAATTGTTAAGTCATTAATTTAATTTGTTTTCCCATACCTTAGTTAAACTATTTTAGTGCTTCAATATCCCTGTATCGCTGAAAGTAGCTCAGGCACCTAGTCCCCCGAGATATAACTCGTATTAGCTGCTCTGTGGCAGGGGTATCATCGGACGCCACCGACTAATTGTCGATCGGTTCGGCTAATATCAGCTTGTCCTCCCATTGAAAATTTAAAAATCCGTGTGTCACTTGTGTTCGGAGGCACAGCACTTTAAATTAACACACATTTTAAAGACTTGTTTTGTCTTTATCAGGTGTAAATGTACACACATTTTTAAGACTTGTTTTGTCTTTATCAGATGTAAATGGACACACATTGTTAAGACTTGTTTTGTCTTTATCAGATGTAAATGAACACACATTTTATAGACTTGTTTTGTCTTTAGCAAATGTAAATGAACACACATTTTTGAGACTTGTTTTGTCTATGTCCATACCTTAGTTAAAATATGTTTGCGATACAAAATCCCTATATCGAAGCCCATTCTGTATGCCATGGTAAGGTACTTCCTGCTGCATGTTGTCTGGTATATCATCCCCAATAATTGGAATGTTCATGTCTTTGCATATGTTATGCAACACTCCACATGCCATGATAACTATGTAAAAATTACATTAATTAACACTACATATAACAGTGTATTATGACTATGTTGTCATTTTATTTCAAATAAATGTGATTTTTATGTTAAATCATCATTTTTATCATTGTTAATTTGTAATAACCAAAGGATCACACCTCATAGATAACACTGCATAGTGAACCATGCTATATTTATGGTATTGGTAATGATGACTTAGGTATACATAACTAAATAATGTTTGTTTTAACTATATCATTTGTTTACATTATTCAATGTTGTTGTGGGTTTTTTTTTGCAATAAATTAATTACTTACTGGCAAGCCTTTTCAGGTTTCAAACGAATTTCGCCATGCAACACTCCCAATCTTCTTTTCAGTTGGCCTATTCCTCTTTCGACTTTTGATCTTGTTATTTTGTGAGCTCTGTGATATCAAATATACATTTAATAAAATCCAGCAAAATTATTTTTCTGATTATACTTTTTAAATAACAATCATTGTGTGATATTATTGCACTATATAAATACTTATATATTGCAATAGATTAAGTTTTAAACATACATACAAAAGCACTCACCATAACCTGTTATTGTTTTTTTTTACAATATATTTGAAATATGTTTTCGTGTTTCTAATAAATATTGTGAACAATGAATATGAATCATCTTACTGTTTAATTAAAAACACCTTGTTATGTACCTGTTGTAGTTCACCTGTTGGGCATTGGTTGGATTTAAATAGGGAGTGAGCAACCACTGCTTGCAGGGATAGCCACTGTCCCCAAGCAGGTACTTGTTCTAACCAGCCACATGCCCACGCTCAGACAATTGAAATACCCCACTCTCCCTCAAAATCCGGCTGTCATGCGTTGACCCTGGCCACCGCGCAACTAAGTCGCTTAGTCTCTCTTTACCATTGAATATCACCAAAAATTAAACAGTTGTGGTAGTTTGTGTGTCTTGAACATCCATTTTTTGCCAGTGATTCTATGTATTATTATTATTGGTTTATTACAGTCTCATCAGCATATATACAATCACAACATACAATAAAACATAATCATAATAATAAAATGCTGCCAATTGGAATTATCCAGTTATAAAAAACTAGAAAATTATATAACAAAGAATCATCATACACTTAGAGTGAAATGAAAGGGAGCTAACCCCTGCGTTCAAATTACAGAGACTGTAACATGAACTACAGAGTTACATCTCGTCCAAATACCATAAAGTTATATAGTCTCCGCTAAAGTCTGAAAATCAGTTAACAATAAAACAGCTTTGTACAATCTTAGAGTTTTGAGAGTAATTCACATATAGCACAGTACAGTTAAAGACTATGTAACATAATACAAGTTTGATTATGTCACTGTCAAATGCATCATTTTATTAAATAAGTTAAACACTGGATTCATAGATATTCAATTAAATCCCGTATACAGACACATGAGTGCATATTGAAAATTGGAGAACTATGTATGAATGTAGGCAGTTAGACTTTTATATGTAAAAATAAATGTATACAATTCATGAATTGCTATTTTTTACCTGGGTATTGATGGAATGATATCCCATTCTATTTACATAAGCTTCCTCATTGACATGCGGAGCTTGAATTTGGACTTGCCTGCCATCAACCACGCCAACAACATTGGGAAAGTTGGCTATGCCTTGGAAGTCCGCCTTCACCCTCGTTACATCATGCATGTTGATTGGGAATGAAATGTGTCTTGACATTGTTTCCCTGTTAGCCAGCATCTCTGTGAATTGTGACATAGCTCCTGACACGGATGGCTGTGACAATTTATGTATGTCTCCGTCATTAATTTGAAAGTCACCTGAGGCAAAATAGCGTAGGGTGACAAGTATTTTCTCTAAAGCAGAGACATTTCTTTGGCCAAGTATTCTTGGCGATAGGCGATCAACATATTCCTCGTTTAGCCAATCAATCCCATTCTTATCTAGACGATATCGTTGAACAACATCCATGTTTGTGAGGTTTTCATACGTATTGAGCCTTTCATTCATATCTACAAGTCAATAAATAAAAAAGGTTTATATCCATATCATCTTACTTGTAAAACAAATACACAAATAATAATATTAGAAATATTGTGTAGTGTTCTGAGAAAACTGGGCATAATGCTTGTGAGTAAATTGTCATCCCATATTAGCCTGTGCAGTCCGCACAGGCTTATCAGGGACGACAATTTCCGCTTTATGGAATTTTTCGTTAAATGATGTCTCTTCTTAGCGAACATCCAGTTTAGGCGGAAAGTGTCGTCCCGGATTAGCCTGTGCGAACTGCACAGGCTAATCTGGGACGACACTTTAGGCACATGCATTATATCAGTTTTCTCACAACGTGACACAATAGAGTAATAATAAATTTTAATTTACATCAGCGTTTACATTTGGGGAAAAAATAATCATAAACACATGATAGTGGGATGCAACGGTTGCTAATTTCCTCATTAGGTGGGGTTTCATTTGTCTGGTCAGGTATGAGTGCTTATAGGTCTATTAGATGTTCACATCTTCTACACATGTTCATTTCATAGGTAATGAGTATAATGGCATAGCCATCCAATTACAAATTTAATATGAACAGTTCAACAAACAATATAAACAACGCTAGGATGACAATAACTAAAAATGGAAACCAAAACAATAACATCACATTTTTTAAGAAATTCAGTGTAAAACTTTAAAAGTGAAAATGGTAGTAAATTGACATGTGAAAACTTACACTATTTCCAATTTAAGAATTGTTACCAATTTATAAATCCATATAGTTTGATAAAATTATGAGCATTTAACTTGAAAGCACAAGAGATGATGTGCTTTTGAATCGTTATGTTTCTATTTACATTGGGAACGTTCATTTAAATTTTCCAAGATGTAAACAAACGGACAAGTCCACCATATTTGTTGTGACGGAAATGTCTCTTAGGAGGTTTCGTCACTATACAGTTTCGTAATAGGAAAGTGAAGGTTTCGACAAAGTAATAAATTGTAGGATGATAATAACTGTAAACATATATTGTGGTGAATTTGTTCACACATTTTAAATGCGTGTGTACACTTGTAAACGAGAGATGGATATTTATGTTACGTTAAATATTTACATATTAGTTGCTTTAACGTCATTCACAATGTAAACATTGTTTAACGATGTTAAATTTAACTTACCTGTGATGGTTTGACGTGAAATTTGAGCTTTGATTTTATAAATCAACACAAAATGGCCGATACAAAATTTCTCTAAGAAAATTCTATAAGTTTTAGACAGGTGTAGAGGTTTCTAACTTTCTTAGTAAAATTCGGCAACTCTTAGAAAAGTCTAAGATATTAGAACGTTTCTTAGACAAAAACTAAGAAAATATTACAGTTATAGCAAAAAACTTGAATTCTTAGTAAATATTTTGTCTAAGAAAGTTTCAGAATACCGCCCCAGTTCCCAAATAAACATTTATTAAACTGACATGAACGACATTGAAATAAGTGACGTCCCATGGTGTCACTTCTACTTATAGAGGGTGTTTTCAATACACAGGCGTTGTGTCAATTAGTTACATAGCTGGGTCATTGCAATGGCACTTGTAATATGTAAGATTCATGTTGAATCAATAGTCACAATTTTGATGAGTTGGTACTCAAGAAAAAATCCATTCTGTTAAAAACAAAGCAAATTCAATTTAATTGCGTCAAAATACAATAATCTGCGGCTATTGAAATCTCTAGTCATATTAAGAAATGCGTAACAGTGAACAAATTTGATCATAACCGATTATCCCAGTACCATAGACTCTCTTTAAAGAAAAAAAACACCATAAAATCAGAAAGTGTCGTCCTTCAATATCATATGCGCATAACACAGGCTTATCAGTGTGCACAGGCTAATCTGGGACATCGCGTTTTTGTTTATTGACTAATCCATGACATGTACAATATATACAGATACAATACACTATGTCAAACATGCAAGGCCAGTCTTTACAGATTTGTAATATACATTTTTAAAAATATGTAACAAATTGGACAAATAAGTATTCTTATCATACGTGTTGATTTATATGATGCATCATAAAAACCAGATTGTCATTGTCAACCTTTGATTAAAACAACATCCATAAAATAATACACATTCCTAAAATGCTGGATATTTTAGATCGAAGCACTTACGCGCATATTGAAAATTATTTTAAAAGAGCAAATATCAGCTAGAATAAGATCTTAAGTGGAAAGGTTGGCAATGATCCTCTGTATTAAAGTTAAAATATATTTTAAGATAAGAAATATTACAATATTAACAGTGAGAAAATATATTTCTTTTAAGACAAGAAGCAGTTAATATTCATTACGTCCATATCAATAACCTGAATTATAAATATTGACCAAAAGACTCCAGTAACAATTACTTAGATATCACCTTGACAATATAAGTTGCTTCCTTTTTGCAAAAGGAACAACTCCAAAGATCTTGATACAACAACAGTTTCCTATCACCAAGCACTATAGATTTATCTCCCTTATAACAATTATAGCGATAGATTTTGCCATAAAAATATAGGAAACGTGATTGCTGCACATGATATATAACCATGTAAGAAATAATAAATATGTAATGAATAAAAGTATTAACCCGGAACCTAATAGTATAGTGAAATAAATATCTATATTATAAATGCTAACTAAATAATTTATTATTTATATTATGCAGCCATGACATATCCTTATTGAACTATATACACATAGTTATCTGTACAACAAATGTGTCCTAGATTTTAAAATTAAATAACAGGTTTAGGCAGTGATATTGACTAAATCAGTACTGAAGAGCACAAAATTTAACTTCACATGTATGGTAAAATTGACAAAGGTATTTTGAACATCATAAGCTTTATTATTTATTACATCTCTCAAATCTTGATAGGCATTGCATTCAAATAAAACATGTATTTCACTTTCAATTGATTCTTTACATATCGGACAGACACGCTGATTTTCTGGAATGTTTTCGTATCTGCCAGTTCCTAACTTAAGGGGAGCAACCAAAAAACGAAATTTAGCAAGAGCAGATTTTTACTTAGGAGATAGAAATGACTTAACATAAGGTTTAATCACATTTAATCTTGTTTAAACGATCTTTAAGTACGTAACTAATTTCTCCCTCTACCAGATGTACCGACATTATTTGTAATACTATTACGCCATACGTAGAGAAAGTCACCCATGGTGCCTTGTAATACCTTATCTCAAAATGATTTACGTGACATACTTGTACATAAGTCAAATGTTTGTAGTAGCGCCTATTAATAAACAAGGTGTGTCACGGTAATAGCCTTTGCTATGATAAAAGCGGCCAGCTGCTAGTTAACAAATAATAGGGTGTTGAGAAGGTTTGTTTTCCAAATATAATTATTGGGGTATCTTCAAAATAAATATGTCAGAGATTGTCTCATCATAATTATTGAATATGCATTTTGATTGCATGAAACAGGTGAAATTAACAATAGCAATGTGTATTAGTAGCAATTATCCGCTGCAGGCTTAACGCATGAGCGCGAGACATAGTCAATTGATCTTTATCGCTGATAAAGTGTTAAAAACAACATTAAGCCGGCGATTGTTTTTATAAGAAGGCGATGTAAGGATTAGTGATCTTCTATAAAGGAAAAACAGACACTGAATTGCAACATTAAGAACACACTTTAGGAATTTATAATAGAGGATTTTGCCATGTTTTTATTTTGTATGAGCTTGTTTGAATGAAAATGCTTTTTGAGTGACGTTTGCGTACGAATAAAATTTTACAACATTATGGCGTCTTTTTCTTTGAATGAGAACGGTACAGTTACACAGTACTTTCGGTTTATGACAGCAAAGCCGCTGTTTATACTTCTTTGGACGTGACGTCAACGGCACGTGACACGCTTAATTTACTGAATGAACGTGATGCATGAGTAAACAATTATAATATCGCTGATAAAGTAATTGAATTAGTTTAAAAATATGAAATTAAATAAATGTATAATATATTATTCTGTATTATCCAATGTAAGTAAATTATGTTATTATGCTGAGTTATCGACAATGAGCCTTTTTGTACACTAAATGCAAATGACTGGGTGGGGTAACGACGTAGCAATACTACCAACTGACAAACCATCAAAAAATTATCATCCGAAAACAACGGTCACCTGTGGACACCGACCGCTTTGGTCATTTCCCTTGACTTACCGCTGTTCTCAGGTTTGACTGTATAAAAAACTTATGGTTTGAAAATTCTAATGCAATGTTTATTACATTTTACCGCTTACGAGTGTCGCTGTTGTTTACGACATAAATCTTGATTTACCATTTTTGTATTAAGCCATTAGTTGCACAGTCCAATTTAGTTTTAATCCACATATACAAACCATTAATGTCTGAATAGAGAATACATGCATGAACTATTCGTGCATTTTTTTATCGACATTGACGTTATAACACCCCATGGAATAAACTAAACTGTATCCCACCGTGTTGAATATACCTGTCGCCGCGTGCACGGACTACTTGTCACTATACCACTAAATTATTTTTCATAAGAAATCATTTGAGTCGAGAAAACTTAAGCTTTAACATTATACGACCTTTAACCTTTAGATCTAGTCAAGGAACATAATTTTTCGCCATCCGTATAATGAATCCGCTGATTGATGGCGTCATACAATGACACACTTATTGTGTCATTATTCAAAAATATGTTATGTCATCTTTTGGTGTACACGAAACTAGTATGCGATCTCTGGGAATAAAACATTGAAGACGCGCATTTGTTTCATGTTAATGCATCCTGGATGTAATTATGAAAATGTGCATATTCTATGGACTACTTACCTCGGATGGAACCGGTGAGACGAATGATTTAGATCTGCATGTAGATCTAGTTTATTCGTGTTATTGATTTTCAGAATGTGCGAGCCTATTTGGATGTAAAATTGTGTGTGTAGAACATAATGATGGGTGTGTATTTCGGTTCAGTAGTCTATTCCAATTGTCTTTGTTATGTTATCAAAGAAAGTCTATTCAGTAAGAATAACCCGTTTGCAACAGGTGTTTCAAAGCTTAATTAAGTTAATATAAGTATTACGGATTATCTTGTGTTTGGGTCACACACTACAGGATGTGAAGGCTAGATCTAGACGCCATCAAAATCTGCAGCCTCCATGAAAATTAGGCGAGTATAGTTTTTTGTGATCATTTATTTTTAGAACGACTCTGTGTGTAAATCTACATGTACATGTACGTTGACATAACATCATGTTGTCAGGAGCAATCGCCACCATATTGGATTTTGATCATTTTCTTTCCAAAATACAATTAATTATACTAAAGTAAAATCTTCTTTTCGCGCTCGTAATGTGTTACAATTTGCATGCTGCGTAAAATTAAATCGAGGCATAGGGTGATATTTTTTCTCGTTTTACAGTTTTTGTGTGAATGTTTTTAAGACTATTTTGCGTACCAGAACAAATGCATTCTATATCACTACTCATGGGTACAGTCGTTAGATTTTAAGCGCTTTTAAGGACTAAATATTTTTCGTTTGAGTAATGAAGTTATATTGCGTCCGCAGATTTTAATGAAACGCAACAGAAATGACCATAGTAGGACTCTTTTTAAAATCATTCCTGTCTTTTACATATAAAGGCATGAGTTTAATAATTAGTGTGCAACATCGTCTCGTCTATCTACCTATAGGGTCGAAATTAGCTAATCCCAGCGGGTTTCGTGGTAAGTGTATACGTGTTTAATGACCATTTTGGAACTATTTTTATCTTAAATTGTAAGGCTTGGAGGTTTTGTATTCGGCATGTAAAATCGCATAGTGTTCCTCTCCCAAGATTTTCCTTATCATGACTTTCAGCTTTAAAATTTCATACACCACAAACGAACTGTATTATACTTCAAATATGTATTTGTTGCCATTGTAGCAGGTTACTGAAACACACAATTCTACCATAGTAAAACAATAGTTGAGCTGTATCAGCAGAACGCTCTTGTCAAAAATGCGGTTTTGGTGAGATGCAATCTAACATGATATGCAATATAAATTTGAAGGACCTCCGTGGAAGTCATTCGATTGGACTATCGTTTTCTTACTTTTCAAATTGTTGAAAGGCTGTTGCAAGTCCCCAAAGAACTGAACGGAAACGCTATCAGCGCACTACTTCTCTATTGACATATGCGTGACTACTTCAGGACATCGTTGGACGTCCGTCAGGAATGTCTGCTGTTCTCGTCTTGTTTAACATTTTCCTTGGGAAGATAATGCAGTAGACACCCAGGACCACCACATGTGTATCCCCATCGATGGCAGAACCATCTTTAATTTGAGATTCGCGGATTACATTGACCTGATGTGTTGCACCAGCAGAGAACTCCTGGACCTCACCAACATACTCTGAGGAGTATACGGATGGAGAGGTCAGCACGGAGACGTCGATTATCACGTTTAACAGCCCAAACAACAAGAAATAAGCATAACCAAGATATCAGTTATTACACTTTTTAGCGTTATTACAATTCAGGTTCCAAAGCAATTGTAATATTGTAATAACTTTATTACAATTGAGGTTGTATGAGAACACCTTTTTGTCATTTATAGGTGGTATTGCCCTATTAATATAAATTTTGTATAAATTTATGTATTTTATTTTGCAATAATCGTTGTTTAAAAATGCGATCAGATGCAATTTTAAACCACGAAATAAGTTAATTACACATGCGGGCGTCATTACAATTCAGAAGTCAATAAATTATAATAATGTAATAACTTTATTACAATTGAGGTTGTATGAGAACACCTTTTTTTGTCATTCATATGTCGTATTTCTCTATTAATATTAATTTTATATGCATGTATGCGTTATATTTTTCAATAATCTGTGTTTGAAAATGCGATCAGATGCAAAAAAAAACAAGAACTAAGTTTATTAACACTTTTAGGCGTTATTACAATTCAAGCAATTGTAAGAATGTAATATTTTTGTTCCAATTGAGGTTGTATGAGAACACCTTTTTGTAATTCATAGGTCTTATTGCTCTATTAATATATATTTTATATACATGTATGCATTATATTATGCAATAATCTGTGTTTGAAAATGCGATTAGATGCAATTTTTAACCAAGCAATACGTTTATTACACTTTCGGGCGTTATTACAATTCACGTTGTGAAGCAATTGTAATAATGTAATAAAGTTTATTGCAATTCAGATCGTTATTAAACTTCATGCTGTAACACTGCGGACCATTGCACCGACCGAATCTGAACGGAATGCAGAAGCAAAATACAAGAGCTTCCATCATTGCCGATCTAAAGTACTTGTCAAAATACTACTACTTCTACTACTACTTCTACCACTACTACTACTACTACTAATAATAATAATTATACAATACATAACAATCATGTAATATATATATTTGTATACGAACATAATGCACGGGTAAATGTTAAACGATAACGAAATTAACAGAACATAACAATTACTATATATAGCAGAGGGGTGTATTGAAGAATGATGGAACATATATCTACTGCACACGAGGATATTGTTAGTTTGAAGAACAGCTTTGACATCTGTTTAAAGTAACCATAGTAAACATTTCTTACGACACGTGGAAGTCACGTGTTTCTGGAAAGAATTCAACCCGAGGAAAAATACAAAACAATTGGCAAAACACATATGTTGCTGTTTTGCTGCTCTTAAGATGTATTGTGATGCAGATACCCGGTATGATATTTAATGAGACATGTATTAAGTCAAACTGACAGCTCATTTGCGGAGATTCGCGACAACAAACGTGTTAACTACACTGACAATTACAAGCTGCCTTGAGGGACGCAAACGACACTTAAAGGCAAAAAGCACTGAGTGAATCATCTCATATCGTCGGTGTGCAATGTTACGTACGAATACATCAGAGTTTTTGACCTCGCGTTTTGGTGTTGTTTACATCCGTTACCGTCGGTATTAAACAATAGTTCCAGGGTGCAGGATCAACGGGGTTTACAATCGGGTTGGACATAATGAAAACACACCGCTAAAAACTGTATTTTTTGCAAATATCTCGAGTTATCGAAATATGTTTTTAAAAAAACTTTAAAAAATACATTGTTTTGCAGTTTGTGTCGATATATTAGGATTTCCGAAAATATAATTGAATACGCCTGAAATCGGTGCCAAAATTTCACGTTGCATGCAGCACAACCCTGTATATGAATTCAGTACACATCGACCCTTTGGCAAAGAACACGGGCTTATTAAAAAAGTAATTCTGATGCTTTTAACATTGCCATATACCGCTGAAAAATTATATTGTATGCACTGGATGAAATTCTTCACAAACATAGTTTTCAACGTTTTTTGAAACAAGGACCAATTATCGATGTGTTAACATCCATTTACATCCTATTTTGAACCCCATAAAGTGACATGATCGTGAACCCTGGTTGATCAAATGTTTATTAACAGCGATAGTCTAAGGATAAAATACTTAAATAAGTGTGTTGTGTTCGTCCCATTCATTTTTTAAATGTACAATGTTTTCTCGTTCAAACATTTCAATATTTCAATACTCACTGCAAAAATAAAATTTAATTCTCACTTACAGAAATAAAGAAGTGAATCTACTGGGTATTTAAAGTAAGACAATGTTTATGATTCAAAAGTCATTTACCATAATCTTCATTTCGTAATTGTTATGGTTATACTAAAATAATCATCATTATTATTATCATCATCATCATCATCATGTATTAGATAAAACAATGCTTAACATATAAATTTCTCTGTTTGTATTGTTAACACAAATTTCTCTCTCAGGTCAAAAAGATTTTTAAAAAACACAATATGTCGCTGCTAAACATTTACTGGTATAATATCACTTTTTACGAATGTTCTTAGAAAATACGCCTCCGGCTTTATTAACTGTTAGTAAAGCTTTCAATAGTATATATAGGTCGTTGCAAAGTAGCCTAGTGAACAGGAGGTCATGGGTTCGATCCCACCATGCGAGCGTTCATTTCATCTTTCAAAAAGACACAAAGTAATGCTTATAGCCGGGAAACTGACCATAGAGTGTTTCAATTAGCCTTAGGCTTTCGATGTTATCGCGCGTAAACACATATGTTTGAACTATAGAACATGACTTTAGGTTTAGTAGGAATCTATGTGGCTGACCGATTTAGTATTTAGTAGTATTTTACAATGCTCTAAATATACACGATCATCCATGATAGTAAATGACAGGTAGAATGGCCGCAGCTATCTCAATTTAGGTCCCATTTAGCGTCAATACTTACAATTGCAAGTAATGAACACAGTACAGAGCCAATTATATGATCACATATCGTATAGTTGGTTTTCTTGCACATTTATATTACAATGTCTAATGCGAGCTTTCAAAGTTGCTTAAAGGAAGATTTGAACAAATAGAAATCATGGAAATGCATGCCCTTTATCGTTTTTAGTTGTTCACTTGCGAAGAACTAAGGTTAATAGTATGCGTTGCAAGTCAGTCTGCTATTAACAACGCTAAGAACGATAACCACCGCATCTGCCTGTTTATACTTCACCACTGGTACACTGCAGACTGTATGCAATCAATTGTGTGTACCAGCTTGTGCGACGACAATGGCCAGTTTGTCATTGAAATATGTACATATCGGCTGCTTTAGGGGAGAACGGGGCTTAATGCATGTCAAATAAGTGGTGTCCCAGATTAGCCTGTGCACACTGATTAGCTTGTGCACAAGCTAATCAAGAATGACACTTTCGGATTTTATGGTGTTTTTCATTTAAAGGGAGTCTCTTGTACTGGAATGACAATGAATGCATATGCATTAAGCCCTGTTTTCTCAAAATGAAGCTTAAATTATCTTTTATATGAATGATTTGAAAAAAAGAATAAAAGTGTTCATAACGGGTGCCAACGCTCGAATGCGGGTACAATTTTGAATAAATGAAAGCTTGTCAGATTTTTTTTAGAGGTCAAAGTGACCTTGACATTTGACCTAGTGACCCCAAAATGGGTGTGGCGTGTAGAACTCATCAAAGTGCATCTACATATGAAGTTTCAAAGTTGTAGGTGGAAGCACTTTGATTTTAGAGCCAATGTAAAGGTTTAAGCACGACGCCGGCGGACGGCGGACGACGAGCTGGCTATGACAATACCTCGGGTTTTCTCCTAAAACAGCGGAGCTAATAAACAAAATCACTTTTAAATCAAATAAACAACCAATGAGTTCTAAATTTTTATCTTGTGGCACTTTTCCTTAAACATCTAAAAGGGACCTTTTCACAGTTGGTCATTAAATGCTTAATATTGATAAATGTAAACATCTTAAAAGCTCCATTAAACAAGAACAATAATTAAAATAAAGAAACAAAAAAAGTTACCCTCAATTGGGCTCAAACCACTGACCCATGGAATAAAGTCTATCGTTTAGACCAATCGGCCATCAGTGCTCATACAATGAGCGATGTATTTAATATTTTATATAAGCAATCCTCGTAGTATGAAAACATATAACGACAACAGCAAAACTCTCCAAATTATTTAATCGTTTATTTTTTTTCAATTTACTAAAACGTGAAAATGTCTATTTAATCTCTTCAGACGTGCAAATTTAATGAGTTCAATACACTGTCAGATCTTACATCATGCATAACTTACAGGTTTAGTGGTTGTATGTTAGCCTGGGGCCAGTAGATTTAAGCCCAGGAAACTCAATTTCAAAAGTTGGTTACAGTTGGACTTAACAGCAGGGCCACTAGCTTTTTTCAAAGCTTGAACAACTCAATCCAATTAAACATAGAATTCAAAGTGGCGACTGTGGATCAATTAGGCTTAGGAAATGATTCAATTCCGGCTCACAACAAGACATGATGCATTAAAAGTCTGTCATGTCGGCAAAATTATTGCTCAATAATTTAAAGAAAATAAATGAAGTATTAGATACACATAACACAACATGTACATGATTATAGGCTTGTTATTCTTTAGCAAGGCAACCAAAATGCTAAAAATGGTTGCCAGTGCAGCAGCCAATTGCGAAAAAAGAGACATATTGTTGTTTGTTTTGTCTATGTTAGTTCTATAACAAACAGTACAGCTCACGCGGAAATTCCGCCCTCGGGCAGACAATGACGACGATATTGTTTCTTGTTCGTGGTGTTTTCTCGGAGGTTTCTCTCGTCCTTACAAAAACGCCGCAAACACAGTCACAGAAGTCACCGCGGAACGCCGTGGACTTATCGCGGATCGCGGTGGACGCACGGCGGATCACGATGGAGTATTGTTCAAAGAAAATTTCATTAAAGAAAAGGTTCATTATTATGAGATATAAAATACATGTATACCTTTGTATTGTTCGTGGTGAATATATAAATACCATTAATTATTAATTTCTCTATGATATAAATTGTTTTTGTTCTGTTTCCAAATAACGATGAAGGAAAACTTAAAGTATTTATAACATGTTGACGTAGATTCCCGAAGATAATCGTAATTAGATATTTATATTTCTGTGAAAAATAATAAACATGAGGAAATATATTTGAATACACAGTTGAATACCCTCAAATAAAAAAGATAACTTGTGTAGAATAATCTTCGTGTGCGTAACGTTTTACACCATCTCGAGTCCATTTCGCAGTAGTAAATAATCTTTTTACCAATCAATCCATTTCAAACACCTGTATGACCATTACAAAAGAAGAAATATTCACGTTTATTTCAATTTGTGTGAGCGTTATCGGTTTGAACTTTCCGCAATCATGTTAATTGTGTTTCACGGGTGATAAAAGAAATAAGTATTGGTACGAGTTGCAAAGACACGAGTAAACATATATTTTTTTCCATGATCGGCCTGGAAATAAAATCGATAATCTACCTAAACCAACACATTTTATTTTATAACACAGTTTACAATTTACAAATCTGAACACTGATAATCATTTAATCCATTTAATATTAGCCAATTGTAATTCAATTAAAATCACAATCTTATGAAATATTTGTAATATTTAAATTTTCACTTTAACTTATTTAATAATTTTAATTAATCATAATTAATAAAGTTTTAATTAATTTCAATTAACAAAATTTTAAAATAACTATTGCATATTGTTTAAAATAACTTGTGCATATTGTTTAAAATAACTATTGCATATTGTAATTTTAACCTTCAAGTTGTGTCTTGTAGTAACACTTGGTCAGTCTATTTGTGACTAAATTCAATACTGCTCCAGCAGCTGGAGTTTCACTTCTTTATATTGTAGTCACGATAGTTCAAATAAGGTTAAAACCCAAAAGAAGTGTCCTTAAGTATGACAGGTGACCGGTAGCTGTGGGATCCGACAGCCATAGTGCAGAAATATCCTTTTACGTATCCTTTTAGTTAATGAAATACAGTGTCTTTATGTTGCCAAATATTTGCTCATATTATCATTATAATTATTGTTTTATAGTTATATCAATTTATTACATAATATTTTACTTTTACTGTGTTTTAATAGTGTAGCCGGTATTGTTTTATTGCTTAAGTTCCTTACAGCATTATTATTGATATCACACATTTTAAGATCATTAATCCTTTAATTAATGCTGCATAATATTTTCAATACCTCTTATGTTTTATCAATTTTATGTACATATATATGTTTTGTACAACGCAATTGAATATAATTATATAAATAGGCGTTTCATCAAATTAGCAAGTTTCAAGTTTCATTGTTTAGAATAACTATTGTACATTGTTAGAAATACTTAAGGAATTGTGCAGTTCATATCACGCATTAAGCCCAGTTTTCACAAAACTACACCGGAATACTTTTTTGTGCCAGGTGAGCTACAAACTCTATCATATTGATGTACTATAAGAAAACAGCTTACTAAGCTAACAAAGAATAGCACATTCCAATCTAAATTGTTTACCAAATCAAGAACGCAAACGTAAGCAGTAGAAACTTCTAGAAAGTTCCATGACCAAGGGTTAACAACTTTGACCCGAACAAATATAAAAAAGTAGGTGAATCAGCGTACCACGTGAGACCACATAGGATCACGTGAGAAACGTATTAGGAAAAGTCTGATCAGGTTTCAGAAAGTTGCATCTGAAAGGATATTTAAGAAAACACTCTGAGGGACTCACCACAGTGTTTTTCTGGATAATACAGGTGAGCTGTCGCTACTTATTTATTTTCAAACCTAAATTATTGTTTGCTGCAAATAAATATATACATACTTAAATTATTGTTTACTACTTTAATTTGTTTAAGCTACATTCAATGTAGAGTATTTAGGAAAGTTATTTGACTGCATAATATCAAAATAAATATATATTGTGTAATTATGATAATTGCTATTTTTATAAGTATCATATTAGTAAAACAAATAGTACTGTTTTCTCATACATAAATAATTTCTTAATTTTAAGATTTGATAAAACAATGTTAACGCTTGGAAACTGTTAGTGAAATTGAATAATATTCTGTGTGATTTATTAATATATAAAAAGAATCAATATCGTTGCATATGTACGTATATATTATAAATGATATTTATGCATGCGAATATTTATCTTGTTTTAATAAATTAACACAGTGTTTTTCCGGATATTACAGAGAATAAAATGGGCTGTTTACACTGTCGACTTCTTTGATTATTTACATCTATTATGGATTATAGAATATTAGCGCTTAACGCTAATTTGCATAAATTGAAGAATGGTAACATTTAACGCTAACTGAAAATGAAACACTACAAATACAATATTCACTAAGACCGTAATGGACAGAATAATTGATTATTAAGAACTAAATAATGTATCGTACGTAAATAAAGATCCCGTTACCAATTACACTAGATGGAAATAATGAAAACTTCAAGGAACATTGAAATAACAAGTAAAAGCACGTACGATACAATACGGCGGGAATCAGAAAAAAGCGAAGCTATGTAATTTCAAAATTTGATCCCGGCTAATCAGGTGTTAAATTAGCCCGTGGCAATGTGTGTCGCTAACATAAGATATGTCCAGATGGTAACTTACATGATAGTTGTTAAAACAGAGACACTTCACCACAGGTGGTAAACGATATCACGATCATGAAACGTAAAAGCCTGCCTTATGAAAGTGTTCATATACGTGTAAAATAATCTAGAATAAGATGGAATCGGGGCGCATTTTTGTAGTGGTATTAATAATGTTAGTAAATGTATAATATAATTCGTCTTAATAAGTTACAAAAAAGAAAATTCGCACATGTTATCAATATCAGTTTTTTTAATTGATTCCGGCTCCATTGAATGTGTCCTTTATATATAATAAAATAATTATAATACTACTAATAAAAATAAAATTGATAATAACATGCGCTATGATATCTATATATTCGCAAGATAAATTCATGTTTGTATATTTAAAGTCTACTTTGAGATTAAATAGTTAAGGTCACGGTGTAACGCTGCGGATCGTCACCGTGGACCACGGAGGACGAATGTCTGCTGTGTTTTTTGCCGAAGTAAATTACATCCACGATGGCGTGACACGACGATAATCGCGGAACGGTGAAACTCCGAAGTCCGCGGCGATTCCTGACAAAAACGCGTTCGCGATGACACCGCGGAAAATGAATACAGACTAAGAGCTGTACTGTAAATATGAGGATAAACAGTGCACACACATATCGATATGTGCTTTAAAACACGCTCTTTATACACTTACTGTGTCCAGGGACCTATACAAACAAAGGGATTAGCAACCTCGCGATATCCCGTTACAGCACGCAAAATAAACCGGTGCGCGAGATCAGGGACCTATACTTTAATCTCGATCGATTGGTCCCGGTGCAGCGATAATAAACCGGTGCGCGAGATTTGATAATCTCGATCGATTGGTCCTGTGTAGCGATAATGCGGCTACACGATATCGATTGCGAGGGATTTCGCTTATTAAACGCGTTACGTTTTTTCGGATTCAAATTATATTATGTTAAATAAACAAGTACGTATTCGTTTAATTGTTGTGTTGTTGATCTCAAAATCAATCATTAATTAGTCTTATTATTACGCAGTATGCCGGTTGTTTCGCCAGGGTTAAATTGCCGTTGTTTATCGCACGTACATGCATGTACAAAAGACCGGTCTTTTAATAGAATTAAAATGTTACCATGTTTTGTTTAAAATAGCAACATTATCAAGACATGTTAAGTGCAAACAACTCAAAATGTATAATTGTTCTTTTAACCTCCGACGCAGCAAATTTTCGAATGTCATTTTAATATTCATTTGGACCGGTCTTTTAATAGAATTAAAATGTTACCATGTTTTGTTTAAAATAGCAACATTATCAAGACATGTTAAGTGCAAACAACTCAAAATGTATAATTGTTCTTTTAACCTCCGACGCAGCAAATTTTCGAATGTCATTTTAATATTCATTTGGACTCCCTTAAGTCATAGTGAACGTCGGATTCATGGAATTTACTGAAAATGTCTTCTAAACATAAAGATTTCCTTTCATGGGATGACGACATAGATTTAGATTTGGTATTAGGTGATTATACTGATGATGAGGCAAACAATAAATCGCAAGCAAGCACGAAAGAGCTGTGCTATATTTGTCCTGTTTGTGGCGCGGAGTATAAAAGTGTATCAGGATTTCGAGGTCATGTCATGAAAAAACATCAACAGAATTTACGAGGTAATAAATATTGGATGCATTTTTTAGTTCTGCATATTGCGTACAAACCAGACAAAAAACAAGAAAGGTTTTCGTGTTTTAGTAGTTCTATATATATATATATATATATATATATATATATATATATATATATATATATATATATATACTCATGTTTTATTCGTTTTATTATCATATATATCTCGAACAATCAATAAATAAAACAACATTAATAAATCAAATCCTCGCACATGCAAGTAAGATATCCAAAACAGTGGACACATGATACGGTGTAATAATGATGAGACAATTGAATCTGGCATTTACAGTTACTACTAAATAGTGTGTACAAAGGAGTTTAGTGTTTTATTCCTTTAATTATTTTCAAAGAAATGAATATAAAACGTGTTGTAGAATGGTTTTGACAAAATTATGGACAAAGATTTAAATGCAGTTAATAGAACATAAATGTTTATTCTGACTTAAGCATATTAAGCTAATCGTCATTTACATTACATTTACAATAACAGCATGCTTTTGAAGTAAATACAAATCATGCATCACTTCGAAAAAAGTTCAATTTACAATATAAGGAATAAACATGTTTTCGTGAGAATGTTAATATTGTTAATACATAGTGACCACATAATGTCAAATGTAGTTTAATAATAACAACACTTATACTTGTATAGGTCCCTGTCTGTACCAAAGTTCATAAGTGAAAAATATAATTATTAAATGATTTTTTTAAAACAAGAATTACATACATTAATATAAAGTTAGGACATATATAATTGCATAAAGTATATACTTGCATTGTTTTTCATTCGTAATTACAAAATTTTAGAAATATAGAATTGAGTAATACTGACAATGTAAAAGCTGTATGATATAAATGATACCTCTACCTATGCTACACTTAATTGTAGTTAAGTATAAGTAATATCCTTGTGTTGACAACCTATACTAAAGCAAAACTATAGTTTATGTATAGCGATATGGTTCCTTAGAGTATATAAAGTACAATCATTTTATTTAGAGAGCAATCGATAAGTAAAATTAATAACTCCATCTATACAAACTAGTTAATTTCATTTATCTATATCCCAACATCGACTATCTATGCGAAAAAAATATATAGATGAGCTAGAGGGATATATTTGCTCGTAGGAAATTAAATAATATTGTACGTAGGAAATTAAATAATATTGTTAGCTTTAAAAAACAAATACGACAAAATAACTTACATGTAGTAAATATTATACAAATTATATGGTAAGTTATTTTTTCGCATTTTTTTTTCAAATAGTACACTATTTTTTCGTTTCATACATACAATATTATTTAATGTACAATACCTTCAAATTAAAAAAACAACAACAAAATAACTATACATAAAAAACATACACATGTTACATGAACATTCAACAATACACATGTTATACTAGTTGGATGTAATGTTTCAGTAACTAATCACTTTCTTAAAATATAGTACAAGTGTACAACATGTAAAAACATGGATCCATAAGATAAGACATATGCTTTAACTATACCGCACAATCCTTTTACATAAATAGGCACGTAGTCTACATTCAGTAATCGCACTTGAACAAACTGAATAAAATCAAATAAAAGATTCATATTATGTACAACATATAAACAAATCCAATACTTGTTATACCCAAAAAATCCGATACTAGTTATTCATTCAATGCGATCAATACCTTTTGCAAACTAAATTATTCAAAGTTCTTTTGAGTCTGCAGTGAGAACAAATTTCTTAAAGAAAATGTTAATATTCAAGTAACATTGATGCTACATACAGAACCAGTGATTAAGCAGTATTTGCATGGTTTTAGGAACTCAGTTTATAATAACATGACAATATAAAAGTAAAATGTGCAGCTCCATGAGAAACACATGCATGCCAAATTGCTATCTTCAATGTTGCAAAAGTAATGACCAATATTAAAGTTTTCAGACGGACAGACTGACTGGCGGACAGTTAAAAAACTATACACCACCATTTGGGGGCATAAAAATTCATAACATATAACACCGAAATTTATTTAATGATTTATCCTTGTCATTTAAATTGATCAATAAGTAAAGTTCACTGCATTAGCTAAAAAATATTTATAGGATACAAGTTACTTTTTAAAGATACCAGTTTTGTTCTAGGACTTATGGCAGATATTTTATAATGTACAGAAATAAAAAAAATTACATCATCGAGTGTATGAGGTTCATGTATTGTGCATACCATCCCGGCACTGACAAAAGTTAAATTTACAGAAAAGGTTTACATGAATTATCTATGCATACAAATAAATCTGTATGATTGGTTTATGGAAACTTATGTTAATAATCTGTAAACATACATTTCCATAAAAAAAGATTTATTTTTATGCAAACATAATCAGGGACCTATACAAACATATTTGTATAGGTCCCTGACATAATTAACCCATTTATGCCCCGTGGACTCTCTCATCTTTCTAAATTGGATCAATTTATTTCCAAAATTAGGGGTGTCAGTATATTTATATCTATATTTAGAATATTTCATAAAGAAATTCATTTAAGCAAACAGCGCAGACCCAGATGAGACGCCACATTATGCGGCGTCTCATCAGGGTCTACCCTGTTTGCAATGTTCTTTTTCTCAGGACGCTAGGCATAAATGGGTTAAAGTCAACCTTTTCTGTTTACTTTCGTCTTTTTAACTTGGAATGGTCTATGTTTTCTTTGTCGACCGCACCCCTTTTAATGTTTCCCTGCTTTACTGGTACAGCCAAAGAGTCGACAGTTCTCATTGTTGTCATCACATTTCTGACCTCATAGACAGTTGGGTTATTATTTGATCCCGCTTTATGTCTATAGTGACCGAAATGTTGCTCAAGAGGATCCTGATTGAAATTATGGGTCAATACAAAATTAGCACCCTTGCTTAACATAAACTTCACACACTCGGTGATGGAATTTACAGATATTTTAAGTCCATCGAGAGTCTGGTGGCTTAAAATCATCTTGGCCCGCTGGGAATCATTGAAAATTCCTGGTCTACTTTGAATGCTCTCCTCCCACTTATTGATGTAACCAAGAAAATCTTTAGTCAGGAAGTTCAAGCGTTCATCATCCACACTAGTGTAAGGCAGTAAATTGTCATTGCGTTTATTTCTCCCTTCAAACAAACTCCTAACATTTAGACAGTCAAAAAATTTGTTGAATAGTTTCATGAACTGCACAGTTTCTGAGACCTCTGGACCGTACAACTCCTCAAGGGCAAGAGCTACAGAGTCGCTCAGAACCTGTGCAGCTAAACTGACCTTCATGTAGTTGAAGGAAAGCAGATCAATGTGTTTTCGCGACAACTTTGGGCAGGGAGAGTACAAGTTCATCTCGCAATGTTCCTCAAATAAACGAACTAGGTGCATCCATGAAATGTCTTTATCATTCCCCCACAGCATTCTTGATTTTTTGTGGGCATGTGAGTTACTAAAATTGTTCCTCACAGTCTTCAGAAGATGTGGAACATCTGATATAAAGTAAATGTTCTGGTCACTGTTGTGTGGATTTTCGGTCTTGTATACCACAGATTCAATACCCACTCGATGCATGTTGAAAAACCGTCTATTTGGTGATGCACCGTCACAAGTGAAGAACAAGACATGTAAATTAATTTGGGATAATTGTAGTAACGCTACTGTCTTCCACAGAATGGGGTACAAAAAATCGGCTGTTATGCCTGTCGTTGCAAAACCAAACAACGGAAAACACCAGTTGCAAGACAAACTTCGCAGCATCACAAGTTCACAACCAACATGTATTTTGCTAGTTCTTTTTTAGTTTCATTCTTTGTTTCGCTGAATTGCATCATTTCATTGGCAACATCGCCTAGATTGCAGTATCCGATGAGCTGTCCAGTGTGTTTGTCGTACACTAAATCTTCTTTAATTTTTATCTCATCAAAGAGAAGACCGACATAATTCCTCCACTCTGTGTCATACAGGTGTCTCTTCACAGCTTCCTCCTTCAACAAACCTAGAACATCTGCCTGGTGACCCATTTCACTCTTAAGGAAGTGCGAATAGTCAAATAATGTCCTTGTTGATGGCAAATTTACAAATACAGTTTCGCGAAGAACATCATACGCTGTTTCTGACTTTTGTCGAAGGTAGAGACACCAACGAATGATCATGGGGTGCCAGCGCATCCCTCGACTGTCTTTCTTTTTGGCAAAAGACATCTGCTGTTCCCAAAACAGACGCTGTCGGCTGGTAGAAATCGGGAACGATTTTTCAAATTCTGTCTCACAACTTGCCATCAGGTCTTTCAGTTCATGATGTTCACTGCCTTCAACACTGATCCCATTTGCTGTGATGATCTTATCAAATTCCCTCCTTTGTTTCCACAACTCTGTTTGTAAATTTTTTATTTCATGTTTCTGCTCGTTTAATTTCATATTAAGTTCCTGTTTAGTCATGTCTCTATGTTTAAAGTTTGTGTGGCTGTATTTTCGGCACGAATTTAGTCTGCTTTCAACCCTATTTTTCCTGCTTTGTAATAAGTAAAAGTACTTTTTGCAGGCTGTACACTTTTTTGATGTGGACAGCATGTCACATTTCACAGATCTAATAGTGGAATTATATCTCTCTCCACTGGCATGTGTTGCATTGAAGTCCCCTTCCCTGTACGCCACAATTTCTGGGGAGTTGTTGCTGGACAACCCTGATCCAATGGGAACTAAATTTGAAAATTCCACCTCAGGATTTCCTATGCAGACATCAAATTTTAACAGTCTTTCCAATAACACCAGAACATAAGCAACGCGATTGATATGTTGTGGCAGTCCAGTCCATATTTGGTGAGATCTCGGAATGCATTTCCGATGCACATAGACAGAGCATGTAAAATCACTCTTAATTTCAACAGATAGCTTGATTGCTGTCAGACTGTCATTTGCGTACAACTGTAACATTTGAATTGATTGCTCTGATTCCTTTACAACGAACTGAGATGAAATACTTTGCAGTTTAAGTTCCACAGCAAAGTCTGAGAAGGTTGTCGTCTCCACCTCCATTTCTAGAAGCCCTGAACTACATTCCATCACATCAGCTTCAGGCTTATCAATGTTTGTCTCCTGGAAGGAGTCAAGCTCATATGTGGAGTCTTCATCAATAGCATAACTATGATCACTTGTGACCTGCACATTTTCACTTTCTGACTGGGTAGAAGTATCTGTTGTAGCTTTAATTTTCACCAGGGGTTCACTGGCAACATGGTTTTCTTCCTTTGGCTGTTCAGATGTTATGTAGTGGTACTTGCGTTTCACCGTAAGGGATCCTCTTTTGCGTTTTCTAGGCATTCTAAAAGCATAAAACAAAACATATTCTAAAAATCAGTTAATAAAATGTTTAAACAGTCACCATTATTTATTGAAAACATGGCTTGCCACCATAGGAAGAGTAATAGACTATGCCAACTTTTTCCACATTTTTCGCAACCTTAACGCAAAACCTAAATGCAAAGTGTGACGGAATTTCAGACGACCAGACAGATGGACATAAAAATGTACTTAGTTGTATCAACATATTAATAAAATTAATTGAAATATTTATGTAAGAATTCCGATTTTTTGCTGTAATTGAATAACAATTATCTACACATTTCAGAAATTCTTAATTGAAGCATTAACAATGTCGAAACAAACTCTTGAAAATATCTCAGAATAAATGTTTTCTCCAATGATAAAGAAATATGACCTTTGCAATTTTTCAATTTTTTTTCTACGATAATAGTTATAAAATTTATATTTTAAAAAACATTGGCCAAACATTCTGTGAATGAGAACGATTATAAATTATGTCTCTTGTTTTGAGAAAACTTGGCATAATGCATGTGCGAAAGTGTCGTCCCAGATTAGCCTGTGCAGTCCGCACGGGCTAATAAGGAACGATACTTTCCACTTTTATGACATTTTTCGTTGAAATGAAATCTCTTCTTAGCAAATATCCGATTAAGGCGGAAGGTGTTGTCCCCGATTAGCCTGTGCAGTTACGCACTTGCATTATGCCCAGTTTTCCCAGAACACGACTCATATAATAATGAACACATATTATTTGCAGTCACATACTATAGTTTGTTCAGTGATGTAAAAAAGGATTAAACAAGTATCAACCTAACATTTTTCAGCATCAGATCACAAGAAAAACGACAACCAGAAGGGACAAGACAGTAATTGGCCCAAAGAAGAATTTACTAAGTTACAGACAATCTTCCCGCAAGCCTTCTCAAACAGCTTAAAAAACATCCAAACAAATGAGCTATACAATATTTTTGGAAAGTCGATTGAGGCTGAAATCGCCGAACAATTAGAGATGAACAAGGAGGTTGAGAAATATTTTGAAGAGATAATTACAATCTGTCACAAAAACAACAACCTATCTTCTACAGAAGAAAGGGAACTTCTCTTCAAAACAGTTCACCGTATAAGGACTGACAAGGAAATTGTTAGTAAAGGAGTGATTTTGATACAATCAAGTGTAAAAGCACAAAGTGCAAAAGACATAAACAACTTCCTCCAAATTATCATTTTAGAATTAATTGCTGAAGTTATTAAAGCAAGAAGGCAACTTGAAGAAAAAACATCTGCAGCAAAAGTATCTGAAATAAGTGACTCAGACAACAAAGTCCTATACTACATATCTGGGTACATTATCAAATATTTGGAAAAAAAAACACTCAAAACAGAAAAATAAACAACTAAGGGACAGAAGTCTTAAAACAGTGTCAGCATTAACAAATTCTTCTGGTGCAGTATCCTTTACTGACATATTTTCAGTGTGGTATGATAAAAAGAATCGAGGTGGACTCAAGAAGCCATGTGAAGACTTCTTTTGCATGATTCGTGAATTTGAGCGTGTTGTCAGGGAAAACCAATACACTGAACACAACATTGCCTCCAAAGAGGAAATTAAGGAAAAGGTCCTTGAAGCTTTCATGATTCAGCACTATGCCGACAAATTATTTTACTCTGAGTTTTCCTCTGAAGAGGATGTCAGTGACATGTGCTTTCTTGAAGACTGCCTTGAGATTTTTTTAACAATAAGAGGTTTTGCTATGGCTAGGGCCATTCAACGCACAATAAGTAGAGGAAAGATTTTTGACAAGTCAGCTCCATCAAAAAGTCTCAGAGGAAGTTTGAAAAGCATATCAGGCGATCAACTAAGCCGTAACTAAATACAATTGGTAGGTCAATAAAGAATATGAACTCCTGTACAAAATGTCACCAGGATTTGATGGCTTTGTAGAACTATTACATGTATTTGAGTGAAACTGAAGGGCAAGAACATTTAATGTTTCTTGTATTTGCTTGAAAGTAACAATTCAAAGTTGTGTTTCCTTCAATGTTTTTTTTCCCCTAAATGTTGATACATATGTTTCTAATTTTATACCAATGATATGTGAATTTTATATCTGGAAATGTTACTCTTTATTACATCTTTATCCTTATAACATATTATGTTCTATACAAATAAAATAATGCTTAAAATAGTTTTATTTTGATATAATCGCCATTTTCATTTAAATTGAGTTGCATAGGAATGTCACATGTTTGTTTACACTTTATATCAAACCGGCATTATAACACTTTGGATGTGATATTGCTAACAACTTTATTCAGAAAATGGATGTAGATGGAAGATGATAGTGAATATGAAGATTTTTCTATCGAATCGTGGATGTATGCGCCAGTATTTAGTTACTGTACTGTCAGTAAGATATTTCTGAATATGATTAGGACATCAAGTCTTTTGCATATTCTCAGGATTACAAGCTCTTTGAAAATACAGATTTGTGAACATATAATTGTCTTACTATGTTTAAAGCACATGTTGATATTAACAAAACACTATTTTAATGTCCTTTATTGTTATTCTACACTACAGTACAAGCGCGTAATAAGCAACACAGAATGGGTACTAAAACCAGTTCTGAATGGAAAGAATTTCTAAATTGACATTCAAAAGTATTAACTGATTTTGATTTTCATCTACAACACTGTTATTTAATAAATAAAACTAGTTTCATGTTGTGAAAATGTTGCTAAGCTTATTAAAGCTTCAAATACAACTGTATTAATCATGATGATGACATTAAAACAAGGACATGGTGTTTGTCCAAGGGGGAATGGGACCATGTTGTCATAGGGGCAACCCTTTGTCAGGCATAGGGATAAGGTTTATCATGCAAAGTTGACTTAATTGGGAAAGGGATATCTCTCATCTAATATCATACTGTGCCAGACATAATCAAATTGAGATAATCCCTTGATAACAGATAAGGTGCATATCAACACACTAATAGCCATAAACTGTATGACACAAAAGGCATTTATGTATGGAATAATATACAGCACTAGTAACTGGTGTCAATTTGAGACCTTCCTTGATTGGTGTGTTGCTATGGATATTTAAGATATTAGTACAGCAATTATCCTTCTATTTTTGGCCCTTAACTAATTGATTCCAGATTTTATCCTTACTAAGTAATGAGTCAAAGCTGTTTATTGTTAACTTAATGAATACCAATTTCTAATAAATACAATTTATGCGCAACCCTTAGCATATTGTACTGTGATTTTTTCACTATAACATACATTCTGAATAGTGGTTCATACTTTGTGTGAGCGACTCATAACTTGATATATTTATGCTGTAGGTTGCACTTGTCCTGTTTATGTCTTTTACCAATTCAATATTAGTCTTAAATAATAAGCGATTGCTTCAAATAACTGTTTTCAACGCATTCATGCATACATGCTCATGAAAATGAGAGAATTTTGAAAACTGAAGGCATTATGATGATGGATTTGCATGTTTCTAGCAACATAAATAACGAAGCAGTTTACAGAAATTGGAATTTGCCAATTAACAAAAAAGTTGTGCTTAAGAATCAAAATGTCTCTTTTTTAGGATTTCAATCAGCTTCGGATATATCTATTCATAAAATTAAATTTATCTTTTGAATACAACTATAGGTAAGTAAACTTTCATTCATCTTCTTTGAGCTATTACAAAGCTATGTGTTTTCAAAAAATGCATTTAAAATATGCACCATGCATTTCATTGAAATGTAACATTGGTACAAACACAAACAATAATATAGCTTGTATTGACCAATCCATAAGAAAAAGCGGAGACAAATGTTAATCTCAATTGTTTTTTTAAATAATTGATTAAGGACTAATATTGTATCATCATTGAGCTTAAACAAATCAAGAACTTTGCAAATAATGCAAATTAAATGTACACTACACAATGCACTGAAGTGTACAATTTGTTAACCCTTAGTATGCTGGGAAATTTGTCGTCTGCTGAAGTGTCGTCTGCTGAATTTCTAAAATTAGCATTTTCTTAGATTTTTTTCACAGAATACTTTCAGAATAGCAAACAGTTTGAATCCTGATGAGACGCCACGTTCTGTGGCGTCTCATCTGGATCCAAACAGTTTGCAAAGGCCTTTAAAATTCGATTCCAGCGCTGAAAGGGTTACGATACCAACATGAATAATATAGGGCTAGTATTTACAGAGCCTTGGCCCTTACGCAAAAAGCAATGACATATGTATACAAAACTGAAAGCGGTCTAACAATTAAAAAATGACTAAAGTTGTATTGTCCTTGAGCTTATACAAAGTTATGAGTTAGTAAATAATGCAAATTAAATGTGAAACACACAATGCATTGAAGTGTCACATTTCTAAAGATACCAACATGATTATCATAGGTCAATTATTGACCGAGCCTTTTGAAAAGAGCATTGACATACACATTAAAAACTGAGACTGGTTAAAAAAATAAAATGACTAAAATTGTATAATCTCTGAGCTAATACAAAATTATGCCTTTGCAATTCATGTAAATAAAATGTGCACCACACAATTTATTGAAGTGTAACATTTGCAAAAATACCAACATGATCAAAATAGTGCTACTATTGACGGAGTCTATTGAAAAAAGCCTCAACATATGTTGATAACACGTTTAACTAAAAAAATTAAAAAATAACTGAAATTGTATCATCTTGGAGCTAATACAAAATTATGCCTTTGCAAATAATACAAATAAAATTAGCATCACACAATGCGTTGAAATGTAATGTTTGTAAAGATACCCATAAGATTAATATAGGGCTAGTATTGACTGAGCCTTTCGAAAAGAGCCACGACATATGTTGATCAAACTGATAGTGATTACAAAATAAAAAAAACGACTAAAATGGTATTATCTTTGAGCTAACACAAAATTATGCCTTTGCAAATAATGCAAATTAAATTTGCACCACACAATGCATTGAAATGCAACGTTTGTAAAGACACCAACATGATATATATAGGGCTAGTATTGACTGAGACTTTCAAAAAAGAGCCATGACATATGTTGATGAAACTGATAGTGGTCAAAACATAAAAAAATGACTAAAATTGTATTGCTTTTGTGCTCATTCAAAATCATGAATTTGCAAATAATACAAATAAAATTAGCATCACTCAATGCGTTGAAATGTAATGTTTGTAAAGATACCAATAAGATTAATATAGGACTAGTATTGACTGAGCCTTTTGAAAAGAGCCACGACATATGTTGATCAAACTGAAAGTGATTACAAAATAAAAAATGACTAAAGTTGTATAATCTTTGAGCTAATACAAAATTATGCCTCTGCAAATAATACAAATAAAATTAGCATCACTCAATGCGTTGAAATGTAACGTTTGTAAAGATACCCATAAGATTAATATAGGGCTAGTATTGACTGAGCCTTTCAAAAATAGCCACGGCATATGTTGATGAAACTGAAAGTGGTAAAATATTAAAAAATGACTAAAATTGTATTGCCTTTGTGCACATTCAAAATCATGAATTTGCAAATAATACAAATAAAATTAGCATCACTCAATGCGTTGAAATGTAATGTTTGTAAAGATACCCATAAGATTAATATAGGGCTAGTATTGACTGAGCCTTTCAAAAAGAGCCACGACATATGTTGATGAAACTGATAGTGGTAAAAATTAAAAAATGACTTAAATTGTATTGCCTTTGTGCTCATTTAAAATCATGAATTTGCTAACAATACAAATAAAATTAGCATCACACAATGCGTTGAAATGTAACGTTTGTAAGAATACCAAAATCAATAGTATAGAGCTTTATTTGACCAAGCCTTTTGAAAAAAGCCACGACACACGTTTCTCGGATTATGGAAGTGTAAACAATGATACGCATGATTTGGTGAAAATACCCACCGTTGTTTTATAAGTAAATACAAAGCATAGTCGAAAACAAATGAAACAATAAGATGTATCAAACTCAACAAACCTTTGCAATGAATACTTCTGTGTTGGCAACACTTGGTTAATTTGTACTCTTATTATTTCTCGATTGCTTTGTCACGGTCTCGCTTTGTCAAAATGGCGGCTGTTAAAATTTGCCTCGAAGCGCGAAGTCTCGTTGGGTCGCAAGTCTCGTTCCCTTTTGCGTAACAACGCGATAGCTTGTTCTTCGGTTCAGTGAGTGTCTCATCCCTTTGTTTGTATAGGTCCCTGCTGTGTCACGATAAATTAAAGTAAATATCATATTTGCTCAATCATTTTCTGTTGAAAGAGTTCAAAACCAAGCATCCTCTAGTACTAATTTCAGATCATAGTAATACATCTGAGGGAGAAATAGGCGACTACTTAGATAATAATTTTATACGAAAATGTTATATTCCATTAAATGAAAAGCAATTGTTGATTATTTCAATTCAGTTATTATTTTATTTATTTTCAGTCATTGAGGTATATTGTATCTTCATTTTCTAAGCATCACTGGATAAACATTTTGCTTCTTAACACGAACCGTGTATTATCTATTTTATTGCATATCAATTGTTATCATAATTGACATGACGCCGCCTGTAAATCAAGTTCTTATCTAAAAACTGATCTACCAATCAGCGATCGATTAATCGAGCGCGTTAGTTAGCAACGAAATGTCCGCCATTTTCTAGACAAGCTATGTATAGTTTCACTTTTACTTCAGCGAGTTTCTATTGTTTTTCTCTTAAAAACTAGATTAAAAATGGTTAAACGGTGTCGATGGGGACTATGTAACTCGGACAATCGATATCCTGAAAGATTAGTTGGTGAAATTTAATGTATATCGTTTCAAAAGCCGAAAAGAGATCTTGAGAAGTTTAAGAGATGTATAAATGCATGCGGTCGTCACCACGAACAACTGAACGTCAACACTGTCAAAGACAATTATAATATATTTTTATCGGATATACTAGCAGATTTAAATAGTTTATGTTATCGATCTGATTATCACATAATATTTCACTTTTTTAAATAGTTTTATCAGTTACTAGGTCATTAATATACAGAAGCGAGGTTCATCTGCATTACTTAAAGAGAAATAAAACCCAGCATGAAGCTTAGCTAATTTGTGCTGTGTTGTATTACTCTGATAGTAATGCACTTTATTGCCATTATACATGTTATTAGAATGTGACACGTAATATATTATATTAATAACGGTATCTACACATGTGCAGACATGTGATGTCACCAATGAACGCTTTTAATCCACCTTTGAGATCGAATGCCTAGTTTTCATTTTTTTTTCAACGAGTTTCGTTTGATTTGTTCGAAAAAAAACGCGGAAATGAAATAAGCCAAAAATGGTGTGAATATGTTTTATGTAACTCTGACATTCGGTATCCATAAGTTAGATTAATTAAATTTATACCATTTCAAACGCGGAAATGCGGTCTTGACAAGAGCAAGTGGAAGCTTCAATGTGTAGAATTACCGAGATCACCCTTATGGAGCATTTATTTATTTAAAAAACTGGAAATGTTATGTTAGAAATATCTACGCATTATTAAGTATGAATTATATCACGTGTGCTCGTAGAATAATAGAGAAGATTGGTACCAACTTTGCGTAACTTAACGAAATCCCCGTTATAAATCGAGTTTTGTGTGTGTCAGAAACAAGTGAAAACGATTAATTGTTTCTATTTTAATAGAATCGAATCGATAAATGCCACATGGTAAGATTTATTATTACTGATATAACCAATAAATGCCGACTTTGGGAGAAGATGGTACATGCGCCAGCGTCTGATACAGGTAGCTTTACTGAATTCCCCTTCATACAGCGCTACTTTATATATGACAATGACCACACTTATTGTGCTGTCTTGCACTTTCAATTATAGTGATTGATAAATGTCCAATAAACAATGTTTAATATTATTAATATCACTTTTATATGTAATAACATGTGGGATTTTGGTACACTCGGTGTCAGAAAGCGTGTAAAACTTCACCGAAATCCCAGTTTAAAGCGCTATTTCGTGTCAAATACACGAGTGGAAATGTTTCGTAAATAACATGGGAAAATGCCGTTGAAGAAGTGTTAATCTATTGCTAATACCAACATCACACGAAAAATAACAGGTTCGATTTCGGTCAGCGCGCAAGCGTTTGAGAGCGTTATTCATGTACCGAAAAACCCGTTATAATTAGCTAATGTTCTCTATAAACGTATATTTTTTGCATTCGCAGAATAACTAAATGACACAAACCCCTTATAAAAGTGTCATATTGTGTCAAAAAGTCCATAAAAAATAATCCGGAGTATCGATTTAATCTACATGCAGTATATAGGCAATGAAGCCATTTTGGTGTTAGCTTGTCCAGGTTTGCTACCCGCTGAGCCACGTGATTATGTGGGCGGAGCGATCATAGATAAGGCGTCATGTCAATTGAATCCAATGATCGCTCAGTTACCAAAACGTTATCGTCGTCGTGTGACAATCTTACTTATACAACACAAAACCGTTTCTTCAAAGAGTCTGAACTCCGTGTTGCGATATTCCATGATGGCATGACTCGGACAACTGTTGAGACGTAGCAGAAAAGGGACAGTGATATGAGGGTTCGAACCTTACTCAGACCAAGGATTTATTTCTGCAGAACAACTTAATCCCACACTTGCTCCTCTACACCTAGAACAATAGATGGTAACCTGTTAGGGAAAGAAGCCAAAATGTAATGGCTTTATTCTGCACCGAATGTAAACGGACGACTTATATCCCGGTGATTAGGGGAAAGTCGGCTGAAGATGAATATTTTTTGCTTTGATTTTGGATTCAGAATACCATGACAATCGGAAATGAGCGAAGAAATAACAAAAATACATGCCGTTTTACAGTTCTAAAACCTTTAACTAATGATCACACCAATATATATGTATCTACTAGCAATTTTAGGAAACTTGTGCAATGTCGGTATAATGAAACCTTTTTGAAAGATGACGAATCTGTACAGATTCTTATTGCAAGCTTTTTCTTAACAGAAAGTCTTGACCCACCTGTTATATAATATTGGTAAGACCCTTTATCCTAATATATCTAAAATGAATGATCTTAAAGGTGAGCACTGTACAGAAAAAAATATAAATAAATATTCATAAGAATGGTTGTAAACAAGTTCTACGTAATTTAAAGTATAAACTCTTCCGCTAAATACTTCTGGAATTGAAATACGAAAACATGGTAGATATGAAAAGAAAATATGTTCAAATGCATATACGCTGCATGCATGAGTCAAACTGAAGATTGACAATAAAAAGACAAATATAATCACAAATATCACAAAAATAAATCTCTCATCAACATTCAACATTCTCCTCAAATATTCATTTTCTTAAGCGATTAAACAAGTTTTCAACACAATGCAGGACAGAACATACAACACCACAACGCGAAAAATATAATGATAACAACTGCGATGAGCCATTCTTGTAAATCTTACACAGTGTATTTGAGTTTTCTCCAGTTGTCATGCATATTTGCACCCTGAGTAGCAGAATGTCACCAAGATAACATTTTAACCCCATAAAAAAGCCCTCCAATCATCCTAAACATGTGCCAGTAAGCGGCGTTATTCTGCGGTCGACATTTCACTGAAATCTTATACACATGCCAAGCTAATTGCAACTCGCCTTCCAGCTCGAAACAATGTCCTATCAGATTTAATGTGGTTTCGATATGATATTGAATAGTTATCGTGTTATCTTGGAGATTCTTAAACGCAATGTCTTTGTCGCTGATTAATCCATTACTTCGAAATATTAAAAACTGTAGGTAATACATATATGGCAATGAATCAACCACTGCAAGGTCCATCCACTCCGTCCAGGATCGATGATCTCGACGGCAACCTTCATCCTCCACCGTTACCGTTCTGTAGAACTCAGCGACAAGCTGCCCAGGAACACAATTGATTTCGTGTCGACTAAAAATCGTACAAAACGCAATCTCTTTTTGAAAGATGTCTAGGAACTCTATCCGGCGTCCCATCATCTCTGGACCAATTTTTTGTGTGTCAGGACTGAAAGGGCTTACATATATTACTTTGTTAGAAGTGAGAGCATCTACTTGCTTAAGAATTGCAGCAGCCTCTTCAAAACGCCGTGCTGAGAAATATATCGACGCCAATTTGAGACGACTCGATGTCACGTCGGACATCAGAGACTTATCACACAAAGTGAAAATCTCATGCGGTAAGCTTTGATTGTTACCGATAGACAGCGATGCTTTCATTGCAGCATGAATGGAATACTGGAATGGTAATTTAATAGAGACTGCTGAACGCATGTGTACCGTGCCGGTTTCATAAATGGTCTCTAACTGTTGAATGTACTGGGAATGGTCATTTATTACTTTTGATGTTTCTACTGCTGCAAGCATTTCCATTTCGTAATAAGAACTGAATGAACAAAATATCATAAGAGTTAACATATTGCGGACAACAGCGATATCCAGTTTTTCGAAAGGAAGCCCATTTGTACTATATGTGGAATTCGATGATATGCGGTTACCAAGGTCGTCCATTTTAACATTATGCAAACAAGACACATCATTCATGATCATATCCTTTAACAAATCTATCAAAACCGGAAACTCGTTCCATTGAAGTTTACCTGCAAATAAATTCACATTTACCGTCGTATAGTGAGGGCAATATCGCACCTTTAACCACCTCCTTAATGTTGTCAAACAATATTTTAAACATTGGATAAGATTTTCATCTTCCCAGATGCATGGAGGTGACATTTCCACGCAATACAGGAACGTGGTTTTCAAGTGAAACGTGCTTAAACGGTCGCCAACGAGCGGCTTGAAAAACTCTTTACTGATTATTTTCATGATTACGTACACTTTCATTTGCGTCATTGTGATGTCGAACATCAAAAGCCTCTCCATCAAATTGGTAGATAACCTCCAATAAAGCTCATGTGAGTTATCGAATGTTCGTACTGTTAATGTTCCTAGGCGTTTTTGAGGGTCCCAGTTTGTTGTGTTCTCAACCTGCGTAGTCGGAACAACAAATACCACGCTATCCTTTAGTTGTGTCACCAATTCTGGTCCAGGCCAATGCCCGGGCTTTGGCCTTCTGAAAATATATTGACAATTTTCAGGCAGTTTTGCACAGTACAAAGCGTTGACCGAATCCATGCAACCGTCGATGGTAAGCGAAGGACCGTGTTGGATACAGTCAATACCCTTTTTTTTGAAGCACTCTGCTTTATACATTTTCATCCAATTGCTTTTCATTAATAACCGCCCTTGAGCATCAATATGCCAATACGGTAACAAATCATCCCGCAAAAATATAGAATAATCAGGCAAGAGCCATTGCAGACAGCAACACTGAGGCGGGGTTGACATGTCATAACCACAAAAAGCTGGTCTAGCTCAAACTGCCAGTCCGCAATATTATGAATTGCCGGAAATCTATAGCACAAAAGTTTATCAATGTCTGAGTCCATACCTTCTGTAGTAGAACCTTCAGTTTGGCTTCCAAAATAATATCCATCGGAATCTGAGTTCTGAGCCTGTTGAATGGTGTCCAAAGCCTCAATATAAAGCCAAGTTGTCCTTCTCAATTGAATCGTTTCCCCATTGTCACTAAGAGCCTTGTTAAGAGCCGCTGATGTTACATTGCGCTTGTTTCCATTATTCTGAAAGAGACATAACCGTTATGTTAGATTTTATATACATGTACGTATTATATTGTATCTAACACTTCCATAGGTGAACGGTAGTTGTATAAGAGCTATTCTCGAAAACAGTGGAACATCTACGCATGCGTTGTTATTTTAACTGATGCACTGAAATCATATGATTGAATGGGAAAACGTTGCGGTCGTTTCCTGCGTACAAGTTCTGTTTGTCTTTATATTAGATACTTGGAAAAAATTCAAGCAGTTCCGAGCAAAATTCCTGTTCAACAATAATATGATTATTATAGTCGCAAAGTTTATAATGTTACCAAATGCAGAGTATTTAAAACGTTAAACAGCTATTTTATTACAGAGCTACACAACATAATTAGTCGATGAAATGAGAACTCAGATAAATACTTATTACATGTTAACTCAGATTTGTTTATAGATACAAATAACGTTATGTTTCACAAGCAAGTAACGTTATAAGCTAATGACCATTTACCGTTATTTGGTATTATTATCCCGACATATATATAGTTCCATAAACCACAATGGTGATTTCTTTTAGTGTCTTGAGTTAGTAAGAACGTTTGGGTATTTAAGACACCAATCCTTTCTTCAAAATCTAAATTTACTGTTGTATCATATAAGAAGCGGTAAAATAACCAGAACACGTATATAAGAGGCTAAATAAACAAATGGTATAAAAGGTTCTATTAAATAAAAATGTACTTTAAATTATTAAAGTCGGTTTAACTATTCATTATTTCGGACGAATATTTCTGACAGTTAAATTGTTCGTCATTATCGTATCGTTCCTGATATTGTGCATGTATAAAAGCTACATATAATGCGTTATTTTTCATATCAAGGTTATGTGCAGCTGCATCTTAGGCGCTTTTTTTAAATTCCCGAATGATTGTCAGAGCTAAGCTTTATTTATCACAATGATTGTTCATTGACCAAGACGCTTGACTTTTACGTTCAATATAAGTTTTCGCATAGATTGCAACATAATGCAAAAATTAGTGAATGGAATATCTTCCGATAAATACCGTAAGTTCAATAGTTGCTTCTTTTTATTTTTAATAAACAAATATAAAGTTCAAACAACAGACTGACTTATTGATTGTTACCAATAACTGTATTGTAAATGCGTAATCCTTTGCAACCATACAAGAGTAAGTTCTTGAAGATTATTTAAATCAAAATAACGCAGTTTTAAAGTCTGCAGTCAAAAAAAGTTTCATTAGAAGGCCGGCATCAATTTCATGCACACATCTCTTGACCACGTGTGTAATAGGTTGTTCATAAGTGATAAAACAATTTGTTGATCACTTGTTATGATTGTGTATCTTTATAGTACATGTGTAAGTTAATCATAACAAGGGCTATTTGTAAAACATGCATGCCCCCCCCCATATGGGCTCTCAGTTGTAGTGACAGCCATTTTGTAAATATGTTTTTTGTCACTGTGACCTTGACCTTTGACCTAGTGACCTGAAAATCTATAGGGGTCATCTGCGAGTCATGATCGATGTACCTAAGAAGTTTCATGATCCTAGCCATAAGCTTTCTTGAGTTATCATCGGGAAACCTTTTTACTATTTCGGGTCACTGTGACCTTGACCTTTGATCTAGTGACCTGAAAATCAATAGGGGTCATCTGCCAGTCATGATCAATGTACATATCAAGTTTCATGATCCTAGGCATATTCGTTCTTGAGTTATCATCCGGAAACCATTTTACTATTTCGGGTCACCGTGACCTTGACCTAGTGACCTAAAAATTAATAGGGGTCATCTGGGAGTCATGATCAATCTACCTATCAAGTTTCATGATCCTAGGCATAAGCGTTCTTGAGTTATCATCCGGAAACCATTTTACTATTTCGGGTCACCGTGACCTTGACCTTTGATCTAGTGACCTGAAAATCAATAGGGGTCATCGGCAAGTCATGGTCAATCTACCTATCAAGTTTCATGATCCTAGGCATAAGCGTTCTTGAGTTATCATCCGGAAACCATTTTACTATTTCGGGTCACCGTGACCTTGACCTTTGACCTAGTGACCTGAAAATCAATAGGGGTCATCTGCCAGTCATGATCAATCTGCCTATCAAGTTTTATGATCCTAGGCATAAGCGTTCTTGAATTATCATCCGGAAACCATTTTACTATTTCGGGTCACAGTGACCTTGACCTTTGACCTAGTGACCTCAAAATCAATAGGGGTCATCTGCGAGTCATGATCAATGTACCTATGAAGTTTCATGATCCTTGGCCTAAGCCTTCTTGAGTTATCATCCGAAAACCACATGGTGGACGGACCAACCGACCGACCGACAGACCGACCGACCGACATGTGCAAAGCAATATACCCCCTCTTCTTCGAAGGGGGGCATAATAATATTATTATGTCTTAACACGTATGTATGACACATAGTAACCTTATTTTAAAATCGTATCAATAACAAAAAAGATAATAATTCCCTTGTCACAGCCAGGCTTTATTTTTCGCAATGATTGTTGTATTGACCATGAGTTGACGCTTCACTTTTCCATTCTTTATAAGTTTTCCCATAAACACTTTACAAGCACTTGCACAATCTTAACCAATATGTGTATGTTTTAAAGCTTATGACTTATCAAATCTTAAACTGTTGCATATTAATGCAGGGTTCGACACTAAGGCACGTCCGACAGACATTGTCTAGTAAGATCGGTGGTCGGGCTAGTAAAACTGTGGGCTAGCTTGTCAGACTGGTCGTACATACAAAATCTATACTGATTCATATAACTATAACTAACCGAAAACATTTTTCTCTTAATGTGTAAAATAACTATTGTATCCATTATTAACATCAGAACAAAACTAGCATATATATTGCTCCTAACACCCCCAAACGTGCGAAAGAAGAACATATGACATATTACTCTGCTGTATACATGAAGTTTATGTTGTATTAGAATACATGTTTTGTATTTATTAATAATTGAAATATTGTGTTTAAATGCATAGTTTTGTAGTGACAGTAAAATGTAAGAAATAAATGTTAACAAACATGTATCTTTTTATTTGTTGCTTTTTGTATATGATATCTCAGTAATTTGCTTAAATTGCAAAAAATCATTGACTCTCCTGCGTTATTATTAGGACTCTCAGAAGTTTGATTTTGACTCTTGAAAATATGGTCCCAAGAGTCCTTGACTCTTGAGATTTGAGGTCTAAGGAAAGCCCTGTATAAATTAACGCGGAGCGTTCACATGATTCATCGCTATTTTTAGACGCGAAGGAGAGCTTTCCGCAGAAATAGCTTGTTTCCATTGGTAAAGTTGTCATGAATATTAACCCTTTGCATGCTGGGAAATTTGTAGTCTGCTAATATGTTGTCTGCTGAATTTCTAAAATTAGCATTTTCTTCAATTTTTTTCAAAGAATACTATCAGAATAGCAAAGGGTTTGGATCCAGATGAGACGCCACATTCTGTGGCATCTCATCTGGATCCAAACTGTTTGCAAAGACCTTCAAAATTCGGTTCCAGCACTGAAAGAGTTTATGATTTTCTGCAGTGTTGTAAAACTTTACATGTTTTTACTACTTCTATCGAAAATCGGTATCGTCAATGTAAACATTTTGGCGTAGCAGACCATAGAATGTAATTTAAAGAATGGCTTTGTTCAAGATTGGATTTTCGTCCGACAAATAAGTTAATAAAGAAGAATCCGACGGTAAAACTGACACAGATTATGATGGAAAAGGGCCTTGGAGCTGTGATAGCATGGAGCACAGCGATCAAGGAGGCAAGAATTTGATAACGTTCAATAAATGTCACCTGCTGTACATACATCATTTGTTTAACTGGTGATAAACAGTGAAATTACAACAAACAATTTATGTTGTTAAATAGTTTTATTTTATTTTTTACTCTGTGCATCAAAATAACTTTCTTGTGTTCACTAATTATTTTCTGATAAAACCTGATTAAACAGTTACACGACACAATTCTGTTTATTTGCTATGTCATTTATGGTCTAGTAGACATCAGATTCGGGCTAGTACATTTTAAGAGGAGCTGGTCCGATGGTCTGGCTGTAAAAAAAAGTTAATGTCGAACCCTGTAATGTCCACTGGATGGCGTGAGCGATATAATGTGAATGTGTTTACACTTCTCCACTGTAACGCCGGGTACAGAAATACGCACAATTAACTATACACTCTAACTGCTGTCCTACATATTTAGTATTTTACATACGCTTTTTAAAGCTCTCCGCACATGAGCTTCTTTAACTGCTGTCATTCCCTTTCCTTTGTATTTTATAGGCAGTTTTTCTGGGAGATTTTTGCTTGGAACTCATCGGGTGGGTTGCAACTTCAATAACTTTTCTTTTTTTAGGACCAGTTGTCTGCAAAAAAAATAATAAAAATAACACTATGCTACCAGCCTTTGAAGGTTGAACATATAACAACAGTGAATATGTGTACGGGGATACACGTTACTGCCTCCATGCAGCACAAATCAAACTGTTGTGCAATTCAATATAAAGCAGTATAATGTAAAATTCACAACATTATTTTTAAAATTATCATTTGAACATGTTTCGGTCAGCAATGAAATGGCATTTGAACTGAATAATAATTTCATCTCCATACTGCCAAGTGTGTTATATTTGCAACAGGGTATTCACACACACTAATCATCTAATAACTACTTATCCAATAAAGACAATTAGAATGGTTCGGTGTGGGTGAATGGCGATGAATGAGTGAGTATTACGAACCGTGCATACTTTTTGTATGAGCTGATTTTAGATACATCTTTATGACTTTATATATCTGAAACATTTTGTTTGTTTTCGATACTAAACCTTCTAAGAGGTGCAAACATTCTTTCATTGGCCCAATACCCTAATATCTTTAGGTATTGTCCACATCTGGTCACTGGTGAGTAATTTGTTTGTTTTTCAAAAGTTTTTCGTATCTAAATTTTCGGACACAAAAATCAACTTTTTAAGTGTCCGGAATCTTTGAATAATCAATATATATATTAAAAACAGTTGATATTTGAATTGTTTGAACCATAAGTATAATAAAAAATAAAAATTGACACAACTTGAATTCCTCTTAAAGATAAATGATAATATGAATAACAATAAAAATACATAAAGAAAAATGTTTTATTTACTCATAATTTAAATCTTGCAATGCCACTAATCAGTCAGCTTATTAAAAAGATAATGATACAAGATA